>NC_056741.1:951186096-951228596 GCF_019279795.1 Protopterus annectens | reverse complement strand
AAGATAAGAAACATAGCACAGTTGGATAGGTCTCACAGATAAAGAAAACAATGTTCAACTAATCTCACTATGATTCCTGAATAAGCTAAAGAATTAGTGTTCCCTGATTACTCACTAAAGCAAGGCAAGAAGATAAATGCTGAGTTGATTACTCCAAAGGCAAGATGAAGTGTCTCTCCCTCTGTGACTTGCTGAGATGTCACTCTGTGAATGTCTGAGGTAACTCTCTCAGAATGTGTGAGATATCTGTGAGAGATCTTTCCCTCTCATTGTCCATGGTTACTGCTCTGGTGAGAGTTCCAAGCTATCTCTCACTACTGTCTAGAGAAATCATTACAGAATTACATCATCTCTTGTCATCTGACTCTGGTACAAGACACACCCAAAGCTTTGTTAAGATCTGATGCAGCATCTGAAAGTTATACAACAATTTCAAAATCAGCTGGACTATGATTACTTAAATATAACACTGTCTGGAACTCGTTTATATCCCCTCTCTATCCACCAAAACCCACTGTTGATGCTTTTTGAAAAAAAAAAAACTTTAAAAATACATTTTATTGCAAAAATCTTCACAGATCAGTGTAAAAGTCAAATGATATAAAATTATTTACAAAACTCTAGCTAATTATGCTGACATATGTTACACATACTTTCCCCTTCTCTCCCTGGCACAGATGACACTACCTCATATCATCACACACACTATCAAATTAACAACAATACCCTATGTACCAATGAAGTGGTAAGGGATCTGGGATCACAAGTAGACTGCGACCTTAACTTTGACCACCATGTGGTTATTGTAGTAAGGAAGGCTTTCTACATAGCATATTTGACTAGCAAAAGCATCACCTCTAGAGCAAGGAGGCTATAATCCCCCTGTACTCATCCCTATTCAGGCCCATAATTAAGTATAATGTCCCTTTTGGCATGTACGGTACAAAACACCTGCAGCAATTGGAGAGATCTCAAACGTTTCTAACAAAGAAGATCAAGGGACTACAGCACTTGCCTTACAAGGACAAATTAAAGTCCCTGTCACTAAACTCTATATCATATAAACTTCTTAGGGGAGACTTATGTCTGTCTTACAGAGCAACTTCTGACCCAAACCTAATGAACTTGCTGCACTTCCTTAAATCAAATGGGTCTAGAGCTACCTGTTCCAGGGACATAAACATGGCCTGCAACATGAATAGGACATGCTGGAAGGATATATTCATCTCCCAGCAACTGCCGCATCTTTGGAATAGGCTGCCAATTCATGTGAAGCAGAACACCTCTATGACACTGTTCAAAAGGAACCTGGATGAGTGGATGGGACACTGTCAATTTTTATTTAGGATAGTGCCCACAACCCTCCTGGACATGGGCAGTCATTACTAAATACAATCTCTGGGTATTGACCAGAGTATCTCTAGTATTATATTGGGATGAAATGGCTAGACTTGAAATGACCTTTGGGCTGATAGTCTGGTAAACTCCAATGATCCTATATACCAAAGCTGTTCTAGTCCTAGGGCAATGATAATTATGAAAATTGGGGCATGAATAGGCTAAGCTTCAAAAGGTTCTTTGGACATTAGCTAAGTAAGTTCATATGATCTTATCAAGGGTTTCTACAGTGAGTTGAAAATGCATGAAATAGTTTTACTCAGAAAGCTGTGAAACAAAAACTTGTTGGAATCCAGGTAGGAATACATATGCTAAAAAAATCTGTTATACTTTGTAAAATTTGAAAGGTCAAAAACAGGTGTATTGAAGGTTAAGAGTACGTGATTGACTGCATGGACTAAGCAAACACTGTGATCCAAAGTTATGTGGTCAAGGAAACAAGTCCTTATATGGACTTATATCCGATTTTCTCTTTCTACCTAACAATAAGTATTCAGGTGTGTCTTAATACTTATGGGGAACTACCTGATTGGTACATGCAAATTCTTTATTGTCTATTGGTGAACCTAATCAATTTAGTATCTAAGCATATATAAGTTCGGGGAGACTCTCCATTTTGATTTTGGGTCTCCTACATGTGCGCTAATAAAAGTGTCTACAAAAGAGAGAATTTGTGCTGTGTGTCCTTTGATTTGCGATTGACTATTTGAATAAGTAACTGCATTATTACCAGTTGACATTTCTTAACAGTTTGGCGCCGTGACAAGACCAGAAATATGGGAAAGGCCTCGAGCAGATGGCTGACATCTCATTAATGGGCCTGCAGACAGTTTTCTGTCTTTCAGGACCTCAGACATTTGCAAGTGGCTGATTTACATTATAAGTCTTCTTTTGTCTCTCTTTTGTGGAACTTAAGTGGCATGATTTATTACTGAATGAGTGGGGGCTAAACGATAATCTTCTGGCAACATACGTATAGGTTACCGACTGTAGTTCAGTGTCAAAAAAAAGAGAGAGAGAGATAAAAAACAGAGTTTTTTTTCTTTTTTAATATGATAGTGAGTGCAGGTAAAGAATTACAGCCAGAAAGAGGAACTCTGGCTGGCTACATGTTTTACAAAGTTTCACAAGAAAGTTATTTGTATCTAAATCATTTGGTTACTCTCACCAAGAATGATGGGAAATTATGCTTCCCAGCTAATGGCAGTTTTGACAAGGATACACTGGGTAATTTACAAAAGAAACTAAAAGAAAAAGGGAAAAGGGTACTGCTGGGATGTTGGGCGGCTTTCAATGATTGGCAAGCAGAATCCAAAGATAGGGAAAAGGACTCCATAGTAAGAAGCTTAAAATTTAATCAAGACAAATTAAAAGGGCAGTTGAAGGCATTGAACCACATAGCATATAAGATGGGAATAGTAGAAGGAAAACCATTAGAGACCCTGCCATACAAAGCGCTGTACCCTGTAGTGGGTTTAGGTCAGTTAAATATAGGGTCAACTGAATCCTCTGAGGAAGAATGTTTTTACTCCGCCCCAGCCGACCGCACCACCTGCTTATGAAATAGAGGGCCAGGTGCAGACGCATGAGCCATCAGCTCAACAGCAGGTGCAACAACCTGCCATACTCCAGCCTGTCCGGCAACCTACCATTGATCCTGTTCAGCAACCACAGTTGCTGCAAGGTGCAGATCAAATAGCACCTACAGTAAGTGATTCCCAAGTTATGTCCACCTCCGATGGAGCAGCTAGTCAAAGCGCAGACCAACTCGACCCTAGACTTCAGCTTCGAGGTGAATTTGCACCCTATACTGGCCCAGCGATATATACTAGATCTAGGGATCCAAATTTAATGTTTTTAAAATTTCTTAAGGGCAACAAAAAGCAGGGTTCAAAATCTGCACGGAGACCGCTAGGGCACTTCCCAATTCTCATTGATACCAGAAAAGGATATTTCAGACCAGATAAGTTTAAGCCTAATTCTGATGAGGACTCCTCCTCCTCATCTTCATCTGAAGAGGATGATGAAAAAGGATATTTTCCTTTAAGAGAAGTCCCAAACCCTCCACACGGTAGAGATGAAACTGCCCCTTCTACCGTAACTGTTACCAAGGGGTGGTCGGCAGTAGATTTTCAAGCAATCAAAGTCTCTTCTGCCATTATGGTCTAACCAAGCAAAATTCCAACGAATTTTGGCTGGTCATATTAGTCTTCAAAACTCCACTATTGAAGAAGAAAGGGTGGTGTAGCAATACGCCGTTCCAGCAGACCTTTTAAAATGAATATGGGACCATGCAAATGTCCCACATCCTGTCCCACAGCATGGAACAATGGGAAATGATAGCTTTGAGTCAGTTAGAAACTGCATACTGGATGCCATTATAGTCATCTGTCCCCCCCTTCCCAAATGGTCAAAGAATAAGGCCATTCAGCAATGGGAAGATGAACCAGTGGACTCCTATCTATCATGCCTTACTGATGCTTTTGAAGCCTACTCAGGGTATCCCGAGCCAACGGAAGGTCCCGCCACCAGCGGGTTGTCTGCTGCCTTTGTAGATGGTCTTCTACCCCCGGTTTGAGATCAATTGAAAAAGGTGTGTTTGAATTGACCCAGCCTAGACTTGCATAAGCTAGTTACACAGGTACAGTATCTATCTGACATTATGGTAAAGAAAAAAAAGGACATACAGAATCAGCTTCTTCAGGCCCAGCTACATATGTTCTCTTCCTTTGGGCAGCGGGGCCGAGGAGGGAGAAATCACTTGGGAAGACACGGCCTTAATGGACCAGGATTTCGAGTGAAAGGCACCTCTTAGTGACCTCCTGAAAATACTGGCTTCCAACAATAAGTTCAGAGATAAATGGGGGATGGTGGTGGAAATAGTAACCTCTGTTTCAACTGTGGACAGACTGGTCATTGGAGGGAAAGTTGTCCGTATCTGGCACCATAACCACCACCTCCCTCTCAAGAATTTTCACCAGGCAACCTCTTTAGACAAAGAGAACAGTCTCAGTCAGGCCAGAACCAGCCTTGGGATTCTGCCTGGACCACTACAATCTTGCCTGATGCCCAACAGTCACTATAGGGCTCCACTGAACAAACACCGCAACTTTTCCCATTTGTTCCAATTGACCAGAATGGCCCATTCATAACATTAACTGTGAAAAAATAATCCTATCCCCTTCCTAGTAGAAACAGGGGCCACGAAACCTATGCTTACACTGACAGCTGCCAAAAGTCTTCCCTTCTCCGGCAACACCACTAAAGGTGCGGGAGTTACTGGGGTTCCCATAAGCTATCCTGAAACAGTTCAAGTACCAGTAAGTCTGGGTCCATTAACAGAACATCATGCCTTTTTAGTTGGCATGTCAGCACCATTGAACCTACTTGGCCATGATCTGCTACACAAACTAGGGTGTACAATTTATTGCACTGAAGGAATTTGTTTGGAAATACCTCCGGAAGAACAAGACCATGTCGTGTTAGGAACATGTACCTCGGCTAATTCCAACTATTTGCAGGCGGTGCTTACACCATGTCAAGAACAACCTACTCCTTCCCATCCCTTGCTAGATGCTCTTCCTGCGTCACTATCGACTGCCCACGACAATGATGTGGGCCTCTTGCGTCATGCGAATCCAGTTAAAATCACCTTGAGGCATGATGTAGTGCTGCCCAAGGTGCCTCAATACTTTTTTTCTGCCCAGGCGGAAGCAGGAATCATTCCAGTCATACAATCATTATTTCAACAGGGCATTATAGTTCCTACCATTAGCCCATGCATTACTACTATTCTACCAGTTAAGAAATCAGGCCGGGAAATGTATCGGTTTGTTTCAGACCTTAAAGCTGTTAACAATGCTGTTCTACCTGCCTTCCCTATAGTGCCTAATCCTGCTACTATCCTGAGCTGCATACCTCCGTCTGCCACCACCTTCTCTGTGAAAGATATTTTTTCTGCGTTTTTCTCTATTCTGATTCATTCAGATAGTCAATATCTTTTTGCATTCACATATCAGGGGCAGCAGTATTCATGGACTAGACTTTCCCAGGGTTATGTAGCATCACCTATGCTTTTTTCTAGAGAAATGAAGTGACAGTTGGATGCTCTTGCTTTTCCTGCTGAAACGCAGTTAGTGCAGTATGTTGATGACATACTCATTGCCTCTGCCACTCCGCAAGTGTGTCAAAGGGATACCATTATCATTTTGCAGTATTTGGCTATTCAGAGGTTTAAAGTGAACAGATCCAAACTGCAGTTTTGCCAACCTGAAGTTAAATATCTGGGTCATTTAATCTCGCATGGCACTTGGAAAGTTTTTCCCTCCCATGTGGCAGCCATCCAAAATGTACCCCATCCTTCTACCCAGTGCCAACTCCGTGGATTTCTGGGAATGGCGGGCTACTGCCACCAATGTGTCCCTAATTTCTCAAAAATTTCTCGGCCCTTACTTACTCTATTGAAAAAGGATACTCCTGACCCTCTCCCCTGGTCAGGGGAACTTGAGAGTGCTTTCTACAGCTCTAGGTACAATTATCCAACCTGCCGGCCCTAGGCATACCAGATTACTCAAAACCATTTATTCTTTTCTGTAGTGAATGAAATAAGGTGGCATTGGGTCTTTTAGCCCAACAACGCACTGGAGGGTACCGACCAATAGCATATTTTAGCACCCAATTGGATGTCGTAGCTTCTGGATTACCTGCCTGCCTGATGGCAGTCGCAGCTGCAACCGTCCTAATGGATCTAGCAGCCTTCATTACTTTAGGACACAATACCTTTCTTGCTGTCCCTCATGCAGTTCACACCCTACTCTTAAAAACGAAAATGCAATATTTTTATCTCCCTCTAGACTGACAAAATATGAATTGGTCTTACTTGCTAACCTTGCCCTCCAAATTGTCAGATGCCTGGCACTTAATCCAGCATCCTTGATCCCCACCTTGGATGAGGGTGAAACTCATGACTGTCTTATTGCTATTAATTCTTCTTTTCCTCCTAGGCTAGACCTCCAGGACGTCCCTTTACAAAATCCAGATCTGGGACTTTTCATTGATGGGTCTTGTCTGCAAAATCAAAATGGACAGCTGTCAGCTGCCTGGGCTGTCTGCTCACAAAACTCTGTATTGTCAACTGGAACTTTACCACCTGGTTCATTAGCTCAAATAGCCAAATTAGTAGCTCTCTCCACTGCCTGTCAATTGGCCAAGAACAAAATAGTTTATATATATATATATATATATATATATATATATATATATATATATATATATATATATATATATATATATATACTGACTCCTACTATGTGCATGGTATAGTACTGGCACTTTATGGAAAGAACGGGGATTCCTTACATCTAGTGGTACCATTATCAAAATGCATTTTGTGTTGACATATTGTTACAATGTCTTTTGTTACCAAAACAAGTTGCTGTTATTTAAATTGCAGCTCATCAGTCTGATGACTATTTTAAAAGTAAGGGAACTACTATGGCAGACTGGGCTGCGAAACAAGCTGCTCTTTCCACCTCTGTTCAGGGACAAACAACACAGCTGTGTGTGTTTCAACAGGCATGACAAATGCCTACTTTTTCAAATCAATGTTTATTGAATTTACCGAACAGTGCATCAGATTCCGAGGTGACTCAGTGGATACATGCAAATTGTGCATGTGGCGAGGACTCCATTTGAAGACATCCAGATGGGTGCCCTGTAGCACCAAAAGCTTTTTTACACCAATTAATCTGCACCTACCATCTTCCTGTTCATTTGGGCCAGAATTCACTAATTAAGCTGATCCAATGTGACTGGTATGCACCTGGTCTTTCAGAATCTGTACGCCATTTTGTGTCAAGTTGCTCAATCTGTTTACAGTTTAACATTTCAAAAGGCACCCAGACCTCACCCCAGCCTCTAACAAGGTCCTTTTTGTGCCCTACAGTGGGATTTCATTGAACTACATCCTTCTGCACATTTCAAATATGTTCTTACTATAACTGACATTTTCTCTGGCTGGGTTGAGGCCTATCCATGTGCCAAGAATGATGCTATTTCTGTTGCTAAGAAGCTATGCACAGAGTTTATTCCCCATTTTGGGGTACCGTGCCATATTTATTCTGACAGAGGCACGCACTTTACCTCACAGTTGATGCAAGCAATTTGCAAAATGCTAAGTATTGTATTAAAGTTTCATTGACCTTATAGACCTCAAGCCTCTGGCACCATTGAAAGGGCAAATCAAACCATCAAGGTACGCCTATCTAAGCTTACTGCAGAAACATGCCTCACCTGGGTACAAGCACTACCTTTAGTATTATTCTCCATGTGAGGCCAGCCTCATCACTCCAAGAGTCTTTCTCTACATGAGATTATTATGGGTCGACCTATTCATATGCCCCTCAACCCGCCACCTCCCTTTTGTGATTATCAGTTACATGATGCTAATTTGTTGTCCTATTACAAATCTCTTCTTTCTGTTTTACAGCATCACCACCATCAGGTCATATAGGCTCAAGCGCTACCCGCATCTGACCTGGCAAATCACCTTCAGCCAGGTGACTGGGTATATGTTAAATCCTTCAGTCGGAAAAAAGCCTTGCAGCCCCGCTGGAAGTGGACCTACCTGGTTTTGCCCACCACCTCCTCTGCTGTTCAACTACAAGGATCATCTACTTGGATACATGTGTCACAAGTCAAGAAAATTGTGCTTTCAGAAGATCAAAAAACACTTTCTTTCTCTTCACCTCAGGACATTCTGGAACCTGTTACACATCGCACCAGACGCCACACTAAACCACCCTCTTAAAACCGTGAACTTTGTTTTACTCTTCTAGCCATGACAACAGCCTCTCCCACTACCATGGACCTCCTGACGGACTCAACTGGCTCTCCATCTCTTTGGTACAACTGTGCCACTGCAATCTCAGCCTTCCTTGTGGGCCACTCCATTCCCTCAGAAACATTGTACGTGTATCTGCAGCATACTTCTTGTACTCCTAATTTTGATACTGTGGCCATTCCTTTTTTCAGCTACTTTCACTAGTCTTGTGACCAACCCACATCTTCATGTCCAATGACGAGCAACTATTTGGCACCCGAACTTTAACATAACACATATTATGCTTTCAAGCTGATGTATGCCTCCTCTTTCAATATCAGTAACTGTTGTGTTTGCAACATCATTCCTACTGCTTATGATGGCATTCTCTTTACTAGCTTTCCCTTAGTACTTCTATGTACCAGCCTATTTTAAGCAATCTTACTGGGGGATTGTTGTCACATCCTAACAAGACTGTCACTTTTGTTGGACTTTCATCAGCATGGCATTTTATGTCTTAAACAAAATGGATCCAAAAAAAGTGAGGTGGAGTAGTTGTGACACTTCTATCATAAGAGTATGCCATGCCATCCTTCTATCCTCTATTGCAAATCAATCTAGGGTCAGAGAAGTGTATCGATTGGAAAATGTGCCCACAGGGAGCGGCTAGAAAGAAGGTGACATCAAAGAGGCTAAATAACATGCACAAACTACTTCATCAACAGGAATGGATTTTTGAAGACGATATGCAGAGACATAACCTCCCTAAATATGCTCAAATGCAGGATGACCTGGGATTTAATGTATTTTTTCACACTGTTATTAACAATGAAGCTTCTGAGAATGACTCAAAGGTAATCTTAAATGATGGCTGCTACTTTATCTGCAGAAAGAAAGCATATAAATGGCTACCTGAGATTTGGTCTGGCAGCTGTTTTCTGGGTTATTTAGTCCTGTCCATACAACATGTATATATATTACCCCGGGGAAAAATCCAAAATGTTTGAGAAGTGAAAGCTCCTAGTAACCCTTTGGGCAAGGTAGATGCATCCTGGATCTACCACCATGATCTTGTCCATGCCAGCACTAAAGGGTTAGCACATATGGACCTCGGGGATGATGTCATTTCCTGGGCTGACATGATACCCTCTTATGGGCTGTAAAATCAATTTGAGAACTGAGAAAGCTGTCAAAACTCCTTAAAACCCTGAGCAATGCAACCTTTTCAGCACTAGAACTTATAACTGATGAACTGACAGCTATGAGAGCTGTTGTCCTACAAAACCATATGGCTCTTGAGTTTGTACTTGCAGCTAAAGGGGGTATTTGTGCTTTAATCCATGAGAAGTGCTGTACTTTTATTCCTGACAATCAACACAAGATAACTAGCCATTTGGAGCTGATCCAGAAGGTGTCAGACCTGTCAAAGGCTAAGGAAGCTGACAGCTCTACATGGGCATGTTTGACTAACTTATTCTCTGGCTGGGGAGGTGGCATACTAAAACTGCTAATGCTAATTGCTATACTTGCCTTGATAACCTTTCTGGTTCTGTTTTTAATAAAGACATTGATTTGTAAACTATTGGCTGCCAAGACAGCAAAAGCTCAATCAAAGTTTTATACGCCAGTTTTTAAAGGTAAATGTGCAATAGTGCTGAGATTTCTGATGATATGGTAATGTTGTGTTATGGGAAAATGTTGATAGACTGTATGGTCATGCTTAACAAGCATCAAATGGGAGGACTGTAAAATCTGAAAGGTCAAAAGCAGGTGTATTGAAGGTTAAGAGTACATGATTGACTGCATGGAGTAAGCAAACACTGTGATCCAAAGTTATCTGGTCAAGGAAACAAGTCCTTATATGGACTTATATCTGATTTTCTCTTTATACCTAGCAATAAGTATTCAGGTGTGTCTTAATACCTATGGGGAACTACCTGACTGATATATTCAAATTCTTTATTGTCTGTTGGTGCATCTAATCAACTTAGTATCAGTATTATCTAAGCATAGATAAGCTCACAGTTTCTTTTATTCGGGGAGACTCTCCATTTTGATTTTGGGTCTCCCACACATGAGCTAATAAAAGTGTCTATGAAAGAGAGAACTTGTGCTGAGTGTCCTTTGATTTGCGATTGACTATTTGAATAAGTAACTGTATTACCAGTTGACATTTCTTAAGAAGTGGAATGTAGAAAAAGGTAGAGAACTGATTAACAATGAGCTTTTCTTTAGAAAAGATACGGCTTAATCAAAGCAGGGGAAACTAACAGGAGTCTACGTATGTTGTGTATTGCCTGATTAACATAAAATAAAAATAAATAAATAATAAAAATGTATTACTGAAGTCAGCTGTGATTCATAATACATTTTTTAGCCAGTTTAGGACTAAATCATTTACTCACATATTTACACTCTAATTTGTCTAAGCATAGGTCTGAGCTTTAGCAAGCAATCTCATTAAATGTGAGAGAAGAACAATCACAAGTGTTGATCTTTAAATGTGTGCAAATTGGTCCCTCTACAACACAAACACGCTATTAGCACATCATTTTAGTCTTTATCTATCATCACCACTAGTTACAACACAAAAAGCACAGCCAGTTGGGGGAAGGGGGATTCACAGCTGAGTTTCTGTGAAGATACTGAATACCATTTGTAACCCTCCTCTATCTCCTTATTGAAGCTTTTATACTAAATATATAATTTATTTATGTGTGCATTTGTATGTATGTATGTATGTATGCATATAAGTTGTGATACCCCTGCACTGGCCCAGTAATCAAGGAGCCTCAATCCTCACCACTAGCACCAGTGAGGGATGTGCACATTGGGAGGATGACAAGCACACACACAGTGAAGTACAATTTCCCTTAAAAGGACACAGAGATCACAGTCAGTCTGGGGATGGTTTCTCCCTCTTTCTCCAGATCCCCAGTAAGACTCCCCACTGGCACAGCTATAGAGTTGAGTCCTTAGCCAGGGTTCCAAGCCAAGTCTTCCCAGCACTCTCTCTGTCCAACCAGTGCTTCGTATTTGTGTCCCTGCTCAAGTAGCTGACACACACACACACTTTGAGATTTGATTTATGCACAACCCCTCACCTGGGAAAGACTGGCACAGGTTTATTAGCTATGCCCCCTTCTGCCCAGACCATAAGGTAGTTATCACTGCCACCAGAACCACTTATCAGCTACTTTAAGGCCCTTCCCAAAGGGTGACCAATCTCACTGTGTAATATTACTATTATCCAGATGGTAAGTGTGACCAAGACTTACAAGGCTATTTAAGAGTGGCCTGTACAGTGTCACTAAATACATATGTAAGTACTCTAAGAGCTTAAATATCTCTAAACAAACCAGCTACAATTAAAAGGTTTAAATATATTTAATAATAAATAATAAAAGAACAAGACAATACTCAATAACTCAGCACATTGACTACAGAGTTCAGAATCACAGGAAATATTTTAAAACATTGCAGGACAGTCTCAAATAAACACAGAAAACATCTAAACTAATCTTTACTATATTCCTATCTATATCTAAAAGAAATCACTTTTCCATAAATCTTACTTACAGGTAGAAGTGCTGATGAGTGGATGTTCCTAGGTCCAAAGACAAATACAAAATGCGCAGACTCACTCTCTGAGATAGTTCTTAAATTAATAATGTACATTACTGCTGGGTTAGCTGGACCCGCGGTGGTAGTGCTGCGGTAGCATTGTCATCTCACAGTAAGTCGCTGTCCGGTTCGATTCTCAGCTAGAGCATCTTCTGCGTGGAGACATGCGTGAATGCGCGTACCTTCATTGAAGGTTGTGCATCAGGGCTGGTAACTCGGCACATAAAAATCAACTACCAATCATTAGCGGACCGGAGTTCCGCTGTGGCGACCCCTAAAGCCAAAAGATACAACAATAACTGCTGGGTTAGCTGGTATGACATCACTCTTTGTCATCTGCCTCCAGTTCCCAGGCTAAACAGATACCAACAGAATTTAACATTTCTCTGTGAAAAATCCTTACAGTATCTCTCAGAAGTTTGCCTAGAACTGGAAGTCATAAAACAGTTAAGCACTCTTACATTTTAAACCTAGTAATTATTCCTGTCTCAAGATAATAGAAAAACCTCCTAACTCTAGACATCCTGTCTCTTTGCATTAACTAAATAGCACAGTCGTAAACAATTTCAACATATTTTCTTGAAGTTTTGCAAGTTAACTCTGTGTGTCCCAACTTCTGCCATTAAAACACACATGTGCTCACGCATATTGTTTATACACATTTGTGTTATTTTCCAACAGGGTACACTGTGATTACATTCTTGAAGCTCAGTACATAACATACTGTTCAACACACACTTCTTCACCAGTAGTTTAATATCCACATAACATATAGTTCTCTTACATTTGTAAGACAAGCCTATGGATCATATTAATATTCACAAATGACATATGACTATTTACAAAATTCCAGATTTGTTGGCTGGCAGTGTCACATTTCTATATAAATCATATTAATATCTTCAAGTGACATATAATTATTTACAAAATTCCAACTAGCTGGACTGGCAGCATTTCAGTTTGTCACATAAGTAATCAATTTCCTAAACCATAACGGTCCAATACACATGTACACAAGCACATCCAAGCTCTTATGAATTTGGAGGATCATATCTAATTTGTTTTCAATCTTTTGTTCCATCTTTCCTAAATTTAGAAACTATTTTGAGTTAATAGCACCAGTAAGAGTACCTAATATGGAAGGTTTTCCTTAAATATTTTTTCTTTGTCCATAATTCCAAGGTAAACATTGAAAGACATGACACATATATACACATGCAGATTATGCTAACACCTATGCAGTTATTTACCACATTAGAGGATTTGGCCAGCTTTTTCCTTTTTTTCAGGATCCAGCTTCTTACAAAACAAAAAATATAATGTTTATTTTACAAGGACTGGTCCTGAGCATTCAAAAAGTACCAAGATGATTGGTCAGCCCAGCCAGCATGCAAGTTGTAAATCTAAACATATACCAATGGGAAAATGTCTGGCCTCCCAGACTTTTTCCATTGGTATATGCTCTAACATTTCCTTTCTTTTAAACAAAAAAGAATAATAAAAAATAAAATTAGAAATCCAAACATACAAGAGATACAGGATGGAGAAAACAGTAAGAAAATCGGGTACGTTATTCAAAACTAAAGAAACATACCCACTTTTCCTGGTATTTCCTCCATTCTGTCTCTCTCCTACCCCTAAAGTGTCCACATTTTTTTTGTTTAAAAAAAAGGGAGCAATGGAGACCTTCCTCTCTCCATTGCTTCCCTTTACAAAGCACTGATGTATTAGGTAAGCATGGGAATGCAAGTCCCATAAGCATGTGCAGTACATAAAAAAAAACAGCAGGATATGCAACAGAAGTGGAAGAACACCACAGTGCCTTTATACAAAGACATTATTTAAGAAAAGTAAGTAATTTTCTTAAATAATGTTAGTGTATAATAGCAATACCCAAATTCATGGTGTGGTATATTGAAGACGTACCCATGGTTAGCTTTATTTAATACTCAGGCTTCACCCTTGTGATTAAACCATACCAACTGTGGGCAAATCTGCACTATACCACAGAGACTTCATCAGTTATTGCTGTATTTCAGACTTTTTCAAAAAAATGCTTACAACTAAAAGTGAGTATACCCAACAAAACAGATATGTTTGCAACTGTCTAATCAATAAAAAAGGGTCTGCAGCCTTGGATATGGCCTTTCCCACTATCTCTATTACCAGCTTGGTGGATAATGAATCCTGAGGCAATGTAGAAATTGTCTCATGTTTTCTGACAACCAGAAAATTCTCAAACAAATTGATATGATATATGAAAGATATATGAAAGATATACCAAAGCCCTCACATAAAATCACTTCTAATGTCAATACGGTTGTCAGCAGTACACACGCTGCACCCATCACACACAATTCAAAGCACACATAGACTCACATAGTCTGAGGCACTTAAATGTAATCAACCTAAACCCCAAAAACGTCCTATATGAAGTACACATAACAATCCCCCTCAGCATCCTTAAACACACTCTAAAAACAACATCACATCAACACATACAGCCATATCTCATGGAGCCTTTACGTCTAAGCCCATAAGGCAAGCCACCATAGAATCCAACAATCTAGTTATTGGAGACTTCATTGGGAGACACACTGATGTCCTTTTCACCAAGTTGAGTAAGGAGAAAGTCATGATCAGTTGCTTATCAGGGGCTAGGGTATACCACATTATACATAGTGTAGCGGAGGCAAAGCTCTCACATAAAAGCACTCCTAATATGAATATGGTTGTCACTTGTACACATGCAGCATCCATCACACACAATTCAAAGCAAACACATAGACCCACATATGCTGACGTACTTAAATGTAACCTACCTAAACCCCAAAGACCTCCCACAGAAAGTACACATAACAAAACCCCCTCAGCAACCTTGAACATACCCTTTAAAAACAACACCCAAATCAACATATACAGCCACATCTTATGGACCCTGGGTCTATATTATATCCTTGAACGCTTAAAAAAGCGAACGCTGGTTGATCGAACTTATTTTCGCGAAACTGCAAAATATCGAAGCAGCAGAAACTCAAATTTTTTCCTAGGGAAAGAATTTGGTTGTCCGTTTCTGTTGCTTCGGTATTTTCAGTGTTATGGTGGAAAGTTACCGGTCGGATTCAGGTAAGTGTGCGATTGTGTGGATGTGAGTGTTAGGGTGATTTAGGTGAGTTAGGGTTAGGGCTCGGGTTAAGTGTGTGTGCGATTGAGTGGACATGAGGGTTAGGGCGGATTTAAGTGAGTTAGGGTTAGGGAGCGGGTGAGGTGAGTGTGCGATAGTGACGGACCTTAGGGTTAGGGTTTGGGTTAAGGTAAGTGGGTAGTTAGTGGTGTGTGCATAGTTTAGTGTAGGTTTAAGTATCAGATTTTAAGTGTAAGTGTGTGGATTTCTGTTTGTTTGGTGTGTTTGTGTTGTGTGTATGTGTTTTGGATCAGCGATTTTCCCTGGGAAAAAAATCGCTGAACTGACAGTTCGAGATTGTAAGCTTTTGCGTAAATTAGGTCGATCAATCAGCGTTCACTTTTTTAAGTGTTCGATGATATAATGTAGACTCTGGACCCTCTACTTCTATTCCGATAAGGCAAGCCACCACAGAATCCAACATTCTAGTCTTTGCAGTCTCCATCATGAGACACCCTCATATCCATCTCATCAGGCTGAGTAAGGAGAAAGTCACAGTCGGTTGCTTATCAGGGTGAGGATCCGTCACATTATGCATGCACTCAGGTCGATGGACCGCAAGTACCAGTATGACTCAGTCATAGTCCATGTAGGTGTAAATGATGTAAGGGTCTACGTAGGCAAGACAGAGAGAGTCTTTAGGAGAAGGGTATATGAACACTTCAATGATATTAACAACTGTAAGGAGAGCAACGCTTTCTACAAACACTCATTGCTTTGTAAAGACATGATTATAAAGTTTGTAGTTTTAGAGCAAATTACACCAGACATTCATTCATAGGTTCATAGGTTGGTACTAGGCTATCAGCCCTAGGGCCTATACAAGCCTAGCCATAACAATTCCCTGGCTATTTCTTCCCACATTATTTACTTTCCTGGACCCCTGTCTAGCAGGGCGACTGACGTGATCCCTGGGGTGAATTTCCTTTCTCCCGTGGGGGTAGCTGGGAAACCAAGTTGGAATATAGAGAATTATTTTGGCAACTCAAACTAGATTCCAACAGGTTTCCCGGCTTGAATGACAGTCTGAACATCAGTAGTGTTTTGAAACTGAGGCAAGCTCGGCTTTAGGAAAGGACGCTGTAGAGATTATTTTCACCAATTAAATCATGGATTTATTAGGGATTTTACACTGTATACATTTTTTTTGGTTTATCTTACATCAGTTTTGTCAATACAGAGAGTTTACAATTGTAGGGTAATGGTTTTTATTGTACTTTTATGTATTACTTTGCACTCAGAATTTTTACATCCTTGGTTTCTAATGACATGCATTGTAGAATTTTTAACAACTAACACCTGCTCAAGATATCAAGTATTTTCGGCTATATATGTTTCAACATTTAGTTTTTAAAGTTCATGGAAACATTAAATATTTTCAAGGGACAAGTTTGTTGTCAAAGCTAAAAGCTTAAAATATTTGGTTTCTAAGCATTTTAACTCATAAAAGGTAAACACAGGTTAATTGTTTAATTAGTCAGATGATTCAACGGAAACTATTTAATAAAGTAAATCATCGACTCACTATTTCCTTGACAAAGCTCGGATTTACCTGAGTGAAAGCGCTTGGTGGATTTTGGTTCAGTCTTATGTTTTTACAATAAAAAAGTTTTAAAATAATATTGAACAGCTCTTGTATTTCAAAGAGGCTAACTATTTACTTCTAACTTTGCTTCCGGGTCCTGTTTTCCTGAGCTTGGGTGCTTCATGATGTAAGGGTCATGCTACTAAATGCTAGGAGCTTAAATCAAAAACTGCACTCTCTGGAAGCACTTTTATCACAAGAAGATGTAGATGTCTGTGCACAGAAACCTGGTTTAAGGCCTCAGAGAGTACTCCAGACCTTCAAGGCTACAATGCCTATCACACCTTTAGACCACAAAATGAATGTGTGAAAACCAAAGGAGACAGTGTTTCAATCTATATTAGAGATATATTCACCTCCTGTCTAGTTGGACAGGACAACTCCATGAAGTTACTCCAGGTCCAGGTTATGGTGGGTAAGACCCCCATTCAAGTTCTAGCCAGTTATAAAACCCCCTCCATGAGTCACAACACTCATGAAGCCTACTTAAGCAAACTAAAGACAATCTAAATTTTACCAAACACACTGGTTATGGGGGATTTCAATTATCCCACAATCAAATGGGAAACCTACTCTAGCCCAAACTCGCTAGCACAAAAGTTCCTTGACTTTGTGAATTCAGATGCTCTGGAACAAACTGTCCATACCCCGACAAGAGGAACAAACATTCTAGATCTGAATGTCCTCACCAACATGTCAAACAGGTGCAGTGCTGCAACTGTTGGACCCACATTAGTTAAAAGTGACCACAAATCAATCACTTTCAAATGACACTAATACTAGAACTCACAAAGGCTGAAATCAGGCTAAAAAAGTCACCAAGGCAAAATATACCCTCCTAGGTGAGGGTATAAATGCATTCTAAGCCCCACCACAAGCTGAAAGTGGTAACTATGCCGAAGCTTACAATAAAACCCTGTACAATCACTTGCATAAGTGTATAAACTTGGCTGTACCAGAAAGAATCAAAGCCAGAGCCCCAAACAAAAACAAGCTGCCATGGTGGACATCCAGCATCAACAAACTCTACAATTAATGCAAAAAGGTGATGTCCAAGAAAACAAAGGCAAGGCCCCAACAATGGAAAAGCATCCTCCTTTGAGAGCAACATAGCAAGGCTTTTTACAGCTCTGTAAGCAACCTAAAGGGTAGGACCCAAGCATGTGCAGAACTAGTGGCCAATGGTTTCACACACAGACTGACTCCATAGAGATAGAAAACCTGCTAAGGGATAGATTTGGAGAAAATGTCACTCACTTATCTTATCCTAACTTACAAAAGCCATCCCCCAAGCTTCCCCACCACCTTACATATCTGAAGAGCAGGTCCTCAAAGCCCTGTCCAAGTAAAAAAAAACACAGCCTCTATGGGGCCCGATGATATCCCAGGCTGTCTTCTAAACAGGCTAAAACATGAACTACCATCACCACTAAGTATCCTTTTCAATCATAGCCTAACCACAGGCTTGGTTCTTGCATAATGGAGAACAGCTACAGTTATTCCCCTCCACAAAGTTGGCCTAGCAACAGACCCGGGGAATTACAGACCCATAAGCCTGACCAGCCTCATCTGTATGACCATGGAATGTATCATTATGGACCTCATAAATAAAGACATAGGTGACCTCCAAACCCTGGACCCTACCCAATTTGGCTTTGTGAAGGGCAGATCCTGCTTGTTAACTCTGGTAGATTTCTTTGAAAGTATGACCACTGATGGGGGCATATCTATGCAGACAGCATACCTCGACTTGGCAAAGGTATTCAACACAATCCCACATTCAGGCATTATCAATAAACTTAGCAAAGTGAATGTAAACCCCTTTGTTGTAAGATGGATTGCCAATTGGCTCACAGACCAGACACACACTATCAAAGTAAGAGATTCCACATCAACCAGCAGACCTGTTATCAGTGAGGTGTCACAGGGGTCTGTGCTGTCCCCCATACTGTTGGTATATACTTCTCAGACGTTCAGGTCAAATCTAAGGGATTGTGGCTGACCAAGTTTGCAGATGACTGCAAACTATGTGCAATCATTGAATCTCCAAATGGTGTCAGTATACTCCAGGAGGGTCTCACACAGATCGACTGGTGTACTAGTCATGATCTCAAACTGAATGCAGAGAAATGCATCAACATTCCCTTCGGCATAAAAAATGTCCCTTCACACCATCAAATCAACAACAATACCCTAAGTACCCATGAAGTGTTAAGGGACCTGGGATCACAGGTTGACTGTGACCTTAACTTCGACCACCATGCATCTACCATAGTAAGGAATGCTTTCCATGTAGCACACTTGATTAGTAAAGGTATCATCAACAGTAAAAGAGGTTATAACCCCCCTATACTCGGCACTTATCCAGCTCATAATCTAGTGTAACACCCCATTTGGCATGTAACATATGAAGCACCTGCAGCAATTAGACAGATCAGAGGAATCTAACAAAGAAGATCAAGAACTTCCACCATATGCCTTACAAGGACTGATTAAAATCCCTGCCACTTTACTCAGTATCATATAGACTTCTTAGGGGAGACTTATGCCTGGCCTACAGAGCAGTCCAAGACACAAACCTAAAATAGGTCTAGGGCCACCAGTTCTAGGGACTTAAATATGGCCTGCGATTTAAATAGGGCATGCTAGAGGGACAGATTTATCTCTCAGTGACTGCCACGTCTTTTGAACAGGCTACCAGTTCATGTGAAACAAAGCATCTTTATGACACTGTTCAAGAGGAACCTGGACGAGTGGATGAGGCACCATAAATTCTTACCGGGGATAGCACCCACAACCCTCCTCATTAAATGCAATCTTGGGGATTGACTAGCACTTCTATGGTATTACATGGGTTGAAATGGCTAGGCTTAAAATGACCTCCAGATCAATAGCCTAGTAATCTCCTATGATCCTATGAGATGTACCTCTCTAGACTATATGAAGACAGACATCATGGAAATCAAAAAAAACTCTACTACTGGCACTACCCTAGACTGGATCCTCACCTGAGATCCCAACCTTTATCACAACCCCTGGACACTTCCAAACTCTTTAACTGATCATTTTCCTACCTATATCCAAAGATACTCCCTGAAACTACCCAAAAACCACCTTTATAGAGACTGTCGTAAACTTACCAACTTCAGTTCAGAATCCTTTAACTCTAAACTGTCTAGCATAAACTAGTCCTTCCTCCATAAACTACCTCTCAATGAAGCTGTTAATTCATTCAATCAGATCTTCCTAGACATACTAAATTCATTAACAGCTGCCAGAAAAATTTGAATAAAATTTAACTTTTTGCCTTGGGTCACCAAATATACCCACAGCATTATGCACAAAAGAGGCAATATCTGGGAAGCTTGGGTCAAAAACAAATCCCTTTCTCTACTTCAAAAGTACAAAGAGCACAGAAACCTTTAAAAAAATAGTTAACAATAAGAAGATTTTTTTTCTGCTCCCACTAATCAAACCTGCAGAATAATAAAAAAAAAATTCTGGACAACCATTAATAAACGCCTTTATCCTGGCAACCCTACTACACCCTATCCCTTCCACCATAACACCGCAACTGAAACTGCCACTCTTCTAAACAACTACTTCATAGATATTATCCAAAAGCTAACTCATAGTAACACCACCTCCTTTTCCCCTCCTTCATCTTCCAAGAAAACATCTTCCAACATCTTCTCATTTAAACCCGTTCTCACCTCTTACATCAAATCTCTCTTGCTCAGACTCAGACCTTGCTCCCCCTCTGCTGATATACTACCCTCTTACTTTCTCAAAATTGCTGTTGAGTCTATTGCCTATCCTGTCTCTGTACTTATAAATAGATCTATTATTGAAGCCTGTGTCCCTAATATATGGAAATCCTTTTATACAATCCCATTACAAAAGGGCTGTAACTCTACTGACCCTTCTAACTTCAGGCCCATTGCCATTCCATCCCCCTTCTCTAAAACTCTTGAGAAATGCATACACACCCAGTTACTCAAACATCTACTAGACAACAGCCTGCTTATCAGTTCCCAACATGGTTTCAGGCCCCAACATAGTACTGCCACTGCATTACTCTCTTTTACCCATACAGTAGCCGAGGCCCGTGATAACAACATGCTTATTTCTTGTCTATTCCTTGATCTCTCAAAGGCCTTTGACACTGTTTCTCACTCTAAACTTCTATATAACCTCCCAGACCTCAACCTCTCCAGCTCTTCAGTTATCTGGTTCTCCAGCTACCACTCCAGTAGGTGACAATCTATTCACTTGCAAACTGTCCACTCTCCCTTTTGTCTAGTCAACACAGGAGGTCCCCAAGGATCCATCCCGAGCCCGCTCCTGTTCAATATCTTCACAAATAGACTTCATTCTGCTAACAAACTCTCTAGTCTGTTACAATATCCCGATGATTCCACACTAATCTCCACTGCCTATAGTATTCCAGACCTTTTAACACTCACTCAGGACTACTACTAAGCCATAGAAACATGATTCTGTGATAATCAGCTAGTACTTAATACTAAAAAAAAAACTCCTTCTATTCCTTCCCAAAACACTGTTTCTGCAGAAATCCTCCTTTGTCATCACCTCCCTTGACAACACTATTATTAAAGCTGAACCTCTTACCAAACTACTTGGTACCATAATTGATGATGAATTAAAATTTGACCTACACATCCAACAGTGCATAAAAGAAACACCAGAAACTTGCCTACTTTATAGAAATCTGAAATTCCTCACTCCTACCTCCAAAATTTATCTGGCTCAGTCACTCCTCTTACTCTGCTTACTCTATGCTGCCCCTATCCTTACTGACATTCACTTTACTCTTTTGTCCAAACTAGATCAAGCATACAGCAAAACAGCCAGATTCACTGCAAATCTGCCTTACAGGTCTCACCACTGTCTCACTCTTAAGAAGCTTCAATGTCCTGAATTCTCACATCAACTACTACTTCCTCAACTACAGACCACACACTCTGTTCTTTACAGTCCCTCTTCCTGTCCTTTCCTCTCCAACCTCATGTCACACTACTTCCCCCCTCAGACATCGCTGCTCAACTGACAGACATCTTCTTGACATCTATAAACCAAAAAAGAACATTGGAAAGTCCCTTTACAAGTACTCAGTAGCACATGTTTGTAACACACTCCCCCCTCACATAAGAAATATCTCTCAACTTCACCAGTTTTAAAAAAAGTTAAAACACTACCTCCTAAATACTTGGTCTTGCTCATGCCAAGCTCCTACTTGACACCTTTGAAGTCTCTGCCTCCCCTCTATTTCTCTCACTCTCCTCCGAATGCTTTAGAAATATCTCCAATTTCACTGACTCTTATTCCTCATTTCTGTCCTATACATTCCAACATATAACACAATGTTTTCTCACATGTGGCATCATACTGATGGAATCTTTAATTGCTAATGTATGCCTTCACTATTACTTTACCTCTATTATGTCTTTTCCCACTGATACTTTTGTTTTACATCTTAGATTAATTTATTATTACATTGTAACGATTGTAATTGGAATACTTCTTCTTAACATTTAAAACATTATGCTTTTGCTTAAGTACCCAGGTCTGGGTAATATACTCTGCTTTATTATGTCTGTTTTATTTTTACTGCATTTTTACTTATGTTTATGCACTGGAGCTTTACTCCTCAGGTCTCCACTGAAAATAAGCCTCTGGCTCAGTTGGACCAACCTGGTTAACAAATATCAAATAAATAAATTAATTAATATAAAATATGTGTCCCAGGCTAGTATGAGCCTAGCATTGATTAGTATTTTACCTTCTCCAAGGATGATGCTTCAATATGAAAAAAAGATGACTAATTTTAATAATTGGCTTAGTCATTCTAAGAGGGTGCAATACTTGCCAGCATGGAAGGAGATGGTCAACAGATCACACTGCTTTGCCAGGGATGGTCTGTACCTCTCCTCTCTAAGCTTCTGAATATTAGCTAAAACATTGTCTTCCCCCAAAGTGACTTTTTTAGGCAATGCCAAACTGAAAGTACTTCCGAAATAGCAAATCAAAATCAAGAAAATCTAAAGGTGTTACTTCTCAATGCTAGGAGTCTAAACAAAAAACGCACTGCTTAGAAGCTAAGATGTAAAACAAAAGTATCAGTGGGAAAAGACATAATAGAGGTAAAGTAATAGTGAAGGCATACATTAGCAATTAAAGATTCCATCAGATGTCTGTGCAGTCACAAGATATGGTTTAAAGCCACAGATATAACCAGTTACTACACAGACAGGAACTAAACGTGGAGGTGTCTTGATTAACATAATAAATATACCTCAAAGCTGGTAAACACAATGATGCACTTGACCCTCTCCACATTCAAATCACCATAGGCAAAATCCTATACCATTTCCTTACAAGCAATAGGCCCCCTCTATGACCCAGGAAACCCATAACATGTATTTAAGCTTACTGAAAATACTCACCATCCAACCCAATACCATATTCATGGGTGACTTTAATTACCCCAGTATTAATAAGGAGTCATGTATAACACCAAACATGCAGGTACAGAGACTCTTAAATTTTGTAAACACAAAGTCTCTGGACCAGATTGTCATTACACCAACCATGGGGGATAAACACACAGTATCTTGTCCTCACTAATACAGGAGACTGCCGCAAACCACCTAGTGTAATGTCCTCTCTGGAAAGGTCAGACCACAAAATGGTCTCCTTTGAAGTAAAAATAAAACCCTGAACCCCAGTTAATCCTAGAAAGTTCAGGAACTACTCTAAGGCTAACTTCCTACTATTATTAAGTGATAACTTGACAAAGTACCAAGCCCCCATAAACCCCGAAAACACTGCTACCTATGCACAACTGTTCACAGAAACTCTATACAAGTTTGTTAATAGCTGCATAGAGGCAGCTGTACTCACCAGGAATAAGTACAGAACTAACTTAAAAAACAAGCCACCCTGATGAAATCAGAAAATCAATCGTATGTATAACAGGAGGAAGAAAATAATGGCAAAAATTAAGAGGTGCAGCACCCAGCAAGATAAAAGCACTCTCAAACTAAACAAACTACTCAGAGGAAAAATAATATCTACCAAAGCCAAATCTGAGGTAAATTTGGCCTGCCAGACCAAGGACAACCACAGGACATACTTTAGTGATGTCTGCAGCCTCAAAGACAATACACAAATGTGTACAGAGTTCATTGTTGATACAACCACATATACTGAGACAGATGATATAGCAAACCTATTGACAGACAGATTTCAGCTCTATATTTGGCCCTCTCTCCCCCTCAAACTCCTTCTAGGAAATATCATCAAATCCACACAAGCACAAGGCAAGAAACAAAATCAAAGGACCAACACTGCTCCTGGTATCAATAAAGGCTGTCCCTCCATTAATGTCTTCTATTCAGAACAGTATAACTTGCAGTATCCACTTCAAATAATTTGCACAAGACAGGCTTCATGAAAAAAAAAACATTTAATCAAAATGTATCAGACCAGACTAAACTAAAAACAAAGCAGATTAAGCGCTTTCATCTCTATTCAGGAGACTTCATCAGAATCATCTGCCACAACACCATTACACTTATTATAGTAGTAAGTTTCACTCCACTGGTCAACCAATTAATTCAAAATATTCAAAAATATCCCATGTATTAACCCTTCAAGGTTGATTGTTGTGATATAACCATATAATCATATAACTATTATAAATACCCTTATAATTAATACATACACACGGTATGTTAAAAAAAATCACTATAAAAATATGTATATATATTTTGTATATATTTGTATATTAACAAATAAACTCATACTTTCATAAATGCAGACCAAAAACAAAACATGAACATAACAGTGTAAAACCTAACATTATAATATTATTCCTTTAAGTTATAATTAGGGAAAAAACTTGGGAAATCATACTGGGGACTCAACCAATTCCCTAAGGGAAAAAATCATGTTGCATCACTTGTTAAAAGTTAATAAAATATTGTCATACTTATCCACAAATATAAAGTGTATATATAAAAATAACTAAATAAATATATATATATATATATATATATATATATATATATATATATATATATATATATATAAATAAATAAATAAATAAATAATGTATCAGTTAAAACAGGTATATCAATAACTAGAGTAAAACGTAACTTGTAAAATGAGAAAGGTGATGAACTGTTAAGTATAAAATATTCAATGTTAAAATAACACTACTTTAAAAAATTATAGTACTATAGTAATTATGTGGTAGTGCCCTAAATAACAGAATGAATTCTGCATACCCTTTGTATATTTAAACTACCCTGGGTACCATATATCGTAGGTGTCTTACACTGGTGTTCTGGATTTATAAATCACATCTTTTTGGGTTAGCAGAGAGTAATTTCAAAGCAGGGGTGATGGAGACATGGTCATTCAGGCCATTACTATTGCATGCATCCAGCCTTAATTGCCCAATCATGTCTCGAAATTCTAATCGAGTCTCCCAATCACCCTCTCTCTCATTGTGTCTAACTTCCTCTAACACCCAAAATATGTAATCTGCATCCTTGCATGTCAACAAAGTGCCTGTATGGGGCATTGTTTTCATTCATTTTGTTAATATCATGCATATGTTCATATATGCGGAATATTAAATTACGTTCTGTTTTTCCAATATAATATGCCCAACAGACCTTGCAGTATGCCAACTATACTACTCCTTTTGTATAACAACTAGAATATGTTTTACCCTTAATTTTAAAACTAATACTGGGTATGTCCAATTCTTTTGTTCCCACTATAAACAGACACTGGGAACACCTCCCACACTTAAAAGTGCCAAGTTTTGGGCATGTCCCACCCATACACTCATCCTGTTTCTTCTCCAATATGTTTTTTAAATTCAAATTCTTTTTAAAACTGTATCTCAATGGTTTTTGAAACACTTTCACTCTAGTAGGCATTCTACTAAACATACCCCAAATGTCATTTATACATTTCTTAATCCAACCCATTTCCTTATAATATGTCAATGTCAAATAGGGGAGTTGTGTTATAGTTTGTTCAGTATTATCCATAATATTCTTCCTTCCAATAATCTCACCACTAGTCAATAACGGTAAATAGGTTGTACCACATCCTTCCACCACTCCTCTCTTAATAGAATTAATCAATTCATCGGGATACTCCCTCTCACCAAACATTTTGTGTATAATATCTATTTCTTTCATGAAATCCATTTTGTCTGATGTCATTCTTGCTATTCTAACCATCTGCCCCTTAATAATATTCTTTTTAAGATTGTGTGGGTGATCACTCTCGTAATGTAGATATGAGTTAGAGTAGCATGCTTTCCTATATATACTAGATCTATAAACCTTGTTTGTATAATCTTTCTGTAACTTCACATCCAAACAGTGTGTTTCATCTACACCAACTTTGTATGTGAATTGTAAAAAACTTGTACTGTGGTTTAAATAATTCATGAACTCTGGTATCAATTGATTAGTTCCTTCCCATAAAATGAATATATCATCCAAAAAATGGTAATACCCTTGGATGTATTGATAAAATACAGATTTAAATACAAATTGTTGCTCCCAATATAACATTATAATGTTAGCATATGTAGGGGCATACGCCGAACCCATAGCCACCCCGTCTGTTTGGTGGTATAGGTCTCCCTGAAAATAAATGTAATTATACCTCAATACCAACTCTATGTTTTCTAACACAAGTTTGAACTCATCTGAAGTCAGAAAATCAAACTCCGCAAGCATTTTTTCAGACCATATTAGACCTTCCGTATGGGGTATTACCGAGAATAAATCCTTTACATCTATGGTAAGAAAAATAATATTATCCTTGAAAAGACTGGTACCAATTTTGTTCAAAAAATCCCATGAATCCACCAGTATGTGTGGATACCTGGGGTAAAAATTCTTTAATTTTGTGTCCACATATATGGTCAATGGTTGAGTTTTAGATCCTTGTGAGGTGACTATGGGTCTCAGGGGTGGATTGTCCACCCCCTTATGTATCTTGGGAATGTCAAAGATAGCTGGAATTACTGGCTTCGATACCTTTAAAAAATTATATAGGTGTATATCTATCAATCCCTGCAACAAGTTATCCTCTAGTATCAAATCAATTATTTTGTATGAAATATTTAATTCATTTCTTGATACAATAACGTATATATTGTCCGTATTTAGTATATCCAGCATCTTATTTGTATATTCCCATTGATCCATTAATACAACCCTCCCCCCTTGTCCGGTTTCATTACCCAGATCCTACCATTCTCACTTAGTTCGTTAAGCAATTTTCTCTCATTGGGTGTTAAATTAAAATTGGTCTTTTTACTTTTTCCATATTCTTTTCTAATCATACTAGTTACACACATCTCAAAATTCTGTATATCCTGGTCTAAAGGGGGATTCTAGGTGCTTCTCTTTCTTAATATATTACTCTGGGTGGAATATGGATCAGCTTTAAATATATGTGCCAAATTTAGTTTCCTTGTAAATAATTTAATGTCAAGCACTATGCTTTCTATATTTGTTTTTTTTTACTGGTACAAATGTAAAGCCTTTTAAAAATAACTTAAAGTAATTGTCATCAACTGTTACATTTGTATAATTATAAATATTAAAAATGTTTTGTGTATGAACTACAACCTTCTTCCCATTTACAATTACATCATCTCCATCATCTGGAATATGGCCAAGTTTTATCCCATATCCATCATGCCTCTCTGTATTGTTTTGTAATAACATTTCTTCGGGTGAACAGTAATTTATCTCCTGTAACCCCTCTTCTCCTGTTGACATGTGTAGTAATTCCCCATCACTTCCACATAGGAGGGTTGTTGTACTAAATTCCGAATTCTCTCGGGCCTCCTCTGTCCTTCCCCCCCAAAGGGCTACCCACTCCTTGATTGCCATTTTCATACTCTTGAAATTGATTATTGACATTGTTGTATTGTGTTTTATAAATATTATTCTCCCGGGTCTCCTATATTCTCTGTCTTCCCAATAATTGTGTTTGGTGGTGTCCCTATATCTACCAACAAAGTCCTTTTTCTTGTTTTCACAGTAATAAGCCCTCCCTTGTTGCTATTCTTGAATATCCCTCTCTAATTTAGATATCTTTCTTTTGTGATTCTTTGTCATTAGGTTATCAACATCCTGTAAGGTTCTCAAATATACATTATTGTATTCTACAATACTAAACAATAGGTCTGCATTTATTTCCTTGTTGAGTTTCTCAATTTTACTTTTCCATTGTTCCATTATTGTTTCATTATTTCTTATCATGGCCTTTAAAATAGCAATACCATAATCATTAAGTATATTATTAACAGTTTTAAAAAATTCAGTATCCTGACTTGTATTGTTCGGAAACTTGCTTAGTCTTAAGCCTTTCAGCACAATTTTATATTCAATACATTTATTGAAATACCAGTTATCCAAAGCAAGTGCTTTATATCTAGATAACTGTGCTTTAAATGTCTTACATTTGTCCTTGTAAGTGGCGTTTTCCATCTGGTTCCTTTCTCCTTCTCTCCCTGTGTTAGCGAAAGATTTTTCCAGCCACTGGTGAAAATCCATGTGTTCATATGCATGTAAATGCCCCACATCGTGTTCGTCATCTGTTCTCTGATTTGGAGCCCTAAACAGCCATGAATTGGAGCTGATATCTCTTGTAAAGTTTCCCTGCACTTTTTCTCTCCTCCTGGATGTCATAGACCTCTCGTCTCCGGTGTCTGATGTCATCACTGTTTCACTCGTTTGTTTTGGGCT
The DNA here is from genome assembly GCF_019279795.1 of Protopterus annectens. Classification (NCBI taxonomy): domain Eukaryota; kingdom Metazoa; phylum Chordata; order Ceratodontiformes; family Protopteridae; genus Protopterus; species Protopterus annectens. The sequence goes on along the minus strand of NC_056741.1, from coordinate 951,200,169 downwards.
ACTGTGAGCACAGGGTATTTCCGTTCCAGAGTCAGGAAGTGACATGTTCGTTTGTGAATGGGTTTGAATAACCTTAATAAGCTTGTTCAGCAGAGAGCTATTATTCATTTTGTGGGGGACTCCTCTGTACCCAAACCAGCGTCGGAAACAAGAAAAGCTAGTAATCCACACAAGCACAAGGCAAGAAACAAAATCAAAGGACCAACACTGCTCCTGGTATAAATAAAGCCTGTCCCTCCATTAATGTCTTCTATTCAGAAGAGTATAACTTGCAGTATCCACTCCAAATAATTTGCACAAGACAGGCTCCACGAAAAAAACATTTAATCAAAATGTATCAGACCAGACTAAACTAAAAACAAGGCAGATTAAGCACTTTCATCTCCATTCAGGAGACTTCATCAGAATCATCTGCCACAACACCATTACACTTATTACAGTAGCAATTTTCAGTCCATTGGTCAACCAATTAATTCAAAAAAATTCAAAAATATCCCATGTATTAACCCTTCCAGTTTGATTATTGTGATATAACCTTATAACTACCATAAATATCCTTATAATTAATACATAAGTATGTTAAAAAATCACTATAAAAATATGTATATATATTTTGTATATATTTGTTAGTATATTTGTATATTAACAAATAAACTCATGCTTTCATAAATGCAGAAAAAAAAACAAAACATGAACATAACAGTATAAAACCTAACATTATAATATTATTCCTGTAAGTTATAATTAGAGAAAAAAACATGGGAAATCATACTGGGGACTCAACCAGTTCCCTAAGGGAACAAACATGTTGCATCACTTGTTAAAAGTTAATAAAATATTGTCATACTTATCCACAAATATAAAGGGTATATATATATATATATATATATATATATATATATATATATATAAAATATATATATAAATAAATAAATAATGTATCTGTTAATACAGGTATATCAATAAATAGAGTAAAATGTAACTTGTAAAATGAGAAAGTTGATGAACTGTTAAGTATACAATATTCAATGTTAAAATAACACTACTTTAAAAAATTATAGTACTAAAGTAATTATGTGGTAGTGCCCTAAATAACAGGATGAATTCTATATACCCTTTGTATATTTAAACTACCCTGGGTACCATATATCGTAGGTGTCTTATACTGGTGTTCTGGATTTATAAATCACATCTTTTTGGGTTAGCAGAGAGTAATTTCAAAGCAGGGGTGATGGAGTCATGGTCATTCAGGCCAGGACTATTGCATGCATCCAGCCTTAATTGCCAAATAATTTCTCGAAATTCTAATCAAGTCTCCCAATCACCCCTCTCTCATTGTGTCTAACTTCCTCTAACACCCAAAATTTGTAATCTGCATCCTTGCATGTCAACAAGTGCCTGTATAGGGCATTGTTTTCATTCTTTTTGTTAATATCGTGTATATGTTCATATATGCGTAATCTTAAATTACGTTCTATTTTTCCAATATAATATGCCCAACAGACCTTGTAGTACGCCAAATATACTACTCCTTTTTATAGCAACTAGAATATGTTTTACCCTTAATTTTAAAACTAATACTGGGTATGTCCAATTCTTTATCATCATCAAATATCATCAAATATAACCCCCTTGCTATCACTAGGGGACAGGTCCTCCACGCCCTCTGTAAGACCAAGAACACTGCATTGATGGGCCCAGACAGTATCCCAGAATGCCTTCTAAATAGCATGAAGCATGATCTATCAGGCCCCCTGGATTGCTGTTTAAAGTGTAGCCTCCAAACAGGCTTCATACCTAATGAATGGTGAATAGCAGCAGTCATCCCTCTGCCCAAAGGTGGGCCATCTACAGACCCTGGAAACTACAGCCCCATAAGTCTCACTAGTCTCATATGCAAATCCATGGAAATAATTATCCTGCAAATGATCAATAGCGAAATAGGAAACGACATTGGACCCAACCCACTTTGGTCTCATCAAGAGCAACTCTGGCCTACTCAGCCTGGTGGACTTCTTTGAGAAGGCCACCAAAGCAATGGATGAGGGCAAAATGGTTCACACTGTCTACCTTGATATGGTCAAGGCATTTGACGCAATACCCCACTCAAGCATTGTTGACAAACTCAAGAGGTTAGGTGTAAACCTTTATGTTATTTAGTGGATAGGCAGCTGGCTCACAAGAAGACTCTTTTAAACACCCACATGCATGTGTGTGTGTATGTGTATTTGCAAGTGTATTATATAAATGTGTGTCTGTTTTATATATAATGCACACACATATACATGGGCATGGGTAGATACACATTGAGTGCACAGACAGACGTAGTCACACATGCATCATACACACAACTGCTCAGACATATGTGCCAGATGTGGGAATCTTGGGAACTGCCTGGGTTACACACACACACACACACACACACACACACACACACACACACACACACACACACACACAAATAATCAACCATAACATAGACAACAAATAGAATTAAAGAAAATAGAAGAAAAATGGGACAAAATAGCAAGTAAAAAGTAATATCTTTCGGCTTTTCCCGGTTAGGGGTCGCCACAGCGGAACTCCAGTCCACTAATGATTGGCAGTGGATTTTTACGGTGCTGAGTTGCCAGCCTGACGCTCAACCTTCAAAGAAGGCACACCCATTCACGCATGCACCTACCTGCATGTCTTTATATGTCACTTGACCATGGGAAGGACATGCAGACTCCACACAGAAGGCGCTCCAGCCAAGAATCAAAGGGAGAACCTCTTGCTATGAGGAGACAACGCTAACCGCTGCACCAGCGCAGCCCTAAAATAGCAAGTATACACTGAAATAAATGCTCATATGAAAGTGTAGTAAAACTGGTAAACTATAATAAATAAAACAAACACTACTTAAAGCATAAAACACTGTAGCAAAAGTTTACATTAGTCCCATATATAAAAAATGTACACTTATATGTATGTCCATTTGTGTGGTATAAGTAGGTTTTGTAAAATCCACTCTCTACAGCTGATTTCATCTCTAGATGACCTTCACAAAGTCTACATACAACATGACCATCCACAGCCATCATCTCTAACACTTGCCACAGCAGAATCAAGGCTCTTATGCCCGTCTTCTAGAAAGCCTATGGAGTCTTATTCATAAGCCTACTATCACAAGCAAAAATAAATTGTAAATAATAATAATAATAATAATAATAATAATAATAATAACAAAAATGTAATAACTTTTCTTGTAATGTTTTGTTGTGAATCTGGGTTCTCAACTGAAATGAATTCAGTAGACACTAAAAGAAATTTCCTAAAAAAAAATACCCAACTACACCCCACCTCAACCCCCAGAAAAAAAAGAACATTAACCATCATTCCCCACAGGATTTTCCCAGGCAATGCCTAAAATAAGTACTTTGTGATTAATGCATTACCGTGTAAATAAAGTCAAATAAATAAATAAATGCATTCAGTCAATGAAGACATGATAAACAACCCATTAAATGAAATGAAAACAACCCAGTAGAATTTTAAATATTAAAAACAAAATATCTTCACACCCAAAGTTGTCTCATCAGGAGGCCACTGGTGTACAGCAATAATCCCATTAAATGGTAAAGAGCAATCCTAAGTGCTGATCTTTGAATTTGTGTGAATAGGTTTCTGTACAAGTCCAACCCATTAGCACATCATTACAGCCTGCAGTCCCATCATTGCCATTTACAGCATACATACATGGTTACTCAAAGGGGAGAACATTCACAGCTGGGTCTCTTTGACGGTACTGAATACCACCACCAGCCCTCCTAAATCTTCAAGCCTTGCTACTAAATATATGCTGCATTTTCAAATCAAATAGTTTCCTTCCAGTCATAAGTCATAAAAGTACAATCACACAGACATAGCAAACATGTCATAAGACACTAAACACTGTTAATTCAAAATATAGGCAGGATAAAAACTAATAAAAATTAGTAAAAAATAAAAAAATCTAAAATAAACAATCAAGTTAACAGACTGACCCTCCTAAAACAGCTTATATATGTAGTTCTTTGTAGCCTGGTTACAAATCATGAAATTATTTATTTGTGTGTGTGTGTGTGTGTGTGTGTGTGTGTGTGTGTGTGTGTGTATATATATATATATATATATATATATATATATATATATATATATATATATGGGTACGTATCACTTCACCTAAAACTCAAACTCATTTCACCAAGACCAAATCACCTAAAGTTAATTTCACCTAAAACTCATTTCACTGACAAGTAGTACAACAAGGCAAGTCAAAGGTATATGTCCTTTTCCCCACTGTAGTGTGATCCTGGTGTTAGAATATATAGATAGGAGGGTGTGGGGGGGCATAGCCCCCCCCCCACACTTACTTTGGTTTTATGGTGTCTGGTTTTGTTTTACATTATTTGGTAAAAGCCAACTAGGTGGGGGGCTACACCCCCCAACCCCCAATGTGGGGGGGCTGTGCCCCCACCCCCCCTTAATATATGTACTAACACCAGGATTGCACAATAGTGGGGAAAAGGACATATACCATTGAACTGCTTTAGATTACTACTACTCAGTGAAATGAGTTTTAGGTGAAATGAACTTTAGGTGATTTGGTCTTGGTGAAATGAGTTTAGGTGAAATGAGATTTAGGTGAAGTGATACGTACCCATATATATATATATATATATATATATATATATATATATATATATAGTATATCATGGGGCAGTGCTGTAGCAGTTAGCGTTGTCACCTCACAGTAATTTGATTTGCAGCTGGGGTGCCTTCATATATCTGGAGTGTTTCTCCCCAGGCCTCTGCCAAAAATAGGCACTGTTCTAGTCAGACTTTCCCAAAAAACAAATGTTAAATAAATAAGTAAAAAAATCTATTTTTTAATATATATATATATATATATATATATATATATATATATATATATATATATATATATATATATATATATAAATAATACATATATAGAGGGAAATAGATATACATTCACATGCATATATATAACATGTACATCTATTACTTATAGCAAAACTTCTTCTTCTTTTGGCTTTTCCCGGTTAGGGGTCGCCACAGCGGAACTCCGGTCTGCTAATGATTGGCAGTAGATTTTTATGGGTGTCAAGGTGCCAGCTCTACGCCAAACCTTCAGTGAAGGCACACCCATTCTACGCATGTCTTTCGAATGCCACTCTACCCCGGGGAGGACATGCAGACTCCACACAGATGGCACTCCAGCTGAGAATCGAATGGGAGAACCTCTTGCTGTGAGGCAACAATTTAACATAATGTGTTTCCTTCCTGCATACATGCATTGCAATTGATTTATAATTATTATGCAAGCTATGAACCGCGGTAGTGGTGCTGTGGTAGCGTTGTCGCCTCACAGTAAGACGCTGTCCGGTTCGATTCTCAGCTAGTGTGTCTTCTGCATGGAGACATGCGTGAATGGGCGTACCTTCTTTGAAGGTTGTGCATCAGGGCTGGTAACTTGGCACATAAAAATCAACTACCAATCATTAGCGGACTGGAGTTCCGCTGTGGCGACCCCTAACCGGGAAAAGCCTGAAGACACAACAACATGCAAGCTATTTACATTATACACAACCCCCCCTTCTATATCAATAGATGAGCAATACTTTCACTGCTTTCTGGATTGGTGTAATTCTTTCCTTATCTTTCCTCCCTTGGAAGTAATCCATACCTCACATTACTTTTCTTTACCACTTCACCCCTCTTAATTCTTATTGATACCATGTTCTAGATGTCCACTGTTCCAATATTCCCTTGACTCCTTCTTCTCCATTTTGAGTTCTTTCTTTTTATGCTTTCAACGATTTCTACTATTTCTTCACAAGAAGGGGTCTGCTGTTGCTTCTATCTTTTAGTAATAGTTTTTTTGCTGCTAACATAACCACCAATATGTACTCTCTACGTTGCTCCCTTATTTGTGGTTCAATCCCCAAGGATAACCAGTAGTTTTGTCATTTGTATGTCCTGTCTCCTATTGTTTTTAGGTGTTTTTCTACCTCTCACTTAAGCAAGGCAAGTCTTGGAAACCACCAGAATACATGCAGCCAAATACCCCTTTACCCTGTTTCACATCACCAGAAACTGTCTTTGGACCATGGAAAAAATCTCTTTTAAGCTTGTTGGGGTGTAAAAATAGTGATGCAAACATTGCCAGGAGATAATCCTAAACCTTATTGATTGTGTTACATGTTTGGGTAATCCTATAATTTCCTCCCATATGTTTTCTTATATTCATTCTTTTAGCGCTACTTCCCATTTTTCCTTTCTTCTTTAACTATCAACTCTATATTTCCATATTATCTGTTTTAGTGTTTCGCTATTAATCCCCTGTTCACAATACCTTTTAGCCTAATTCCATTTATTTCTTGTATTATGCTATGATGCAAGCTCTCCTTCTCTGTTAATCTCATGATCTTCTCCAGTCTCACTGCTATCCCTCTCTATTCCAATTCCATTGCCTTGGGAGAGCCATATTCATCCCTATGTTCTCCCCAGCTCTTCACAGTCCCATACTTTATACCTGTATCCAACATTTAACTTCTGTTCTCTGTGTTTTTCTACCTCCACAATGACTTTTGATCCCCATTTACTTTCATATCACCTACGGGGACTTGAACTTCCTCCCATATTTTACTAAATTTGTTACTGCTTTAGCCATTTCCCTCAGTTTTGGCCTTCATACTCCTTATTCTCCATATGATTCTGTCCTCACTTCTCAAACCTCTTATCTTCTCCCATATCATCTCCCTCCAATCTGCCCTGTATTTTGTGTACATTATTCTCAGCACATTGTCTATTTGACATGCTTAAGATAGTCTGTTACTTCCTGGACACCCAGGCCTCCTTCATCAATTGCTGCCCTTATCACTTCCCAAGACATTATTGCCTCAACTCCTATTCCATTGCCAAAGACTAGAACAATCTTTCCACAAAATATTAGAAAAATTGCCAACTTTCTCTCATTTGAAAATGTATTGAATGAATTCTTAAGCAAAGCATGAATCTGATCATGCTCTAATCCCACTTAATACTCTATCCCTTCAGCTTAACAATCTCCAGCAACCTTTGCTCCTCACTATACTTTAATTACATTCTCTCCATCCTACTTCTATTTTTCATTTTTACATATGTCTTACATACCTCTTTGTACCCCTTTCTCCCCTCCCTTTGCATACCAACTAGCCTTATGCACACTCCATATTTCCCCTTTTCACTCTCTCAGTTTCTCTCCTGTATTTCTCCTAATGTTATCTGTCCTTTCCTTTTCCCTTTTCTGAAAATCAAGTTGTCAGTGTTATCTGTCCTTTCCTTTTCCCTTTTCTGAAAATCAAGTTGTCATACAATTCCTCTCTGTAACTTTGTAATTATCTGACATATCTCTTCCTTTGCCTCATATATTTCAATTTTCAACATGCATATTTTATATTATACATATATCTATGAATTCTGCAGTAATAACTTACCTTGGAGCTTTTATCAACAGGCCTCTGCTGAAAATGGTATCCTTGACCCCAGTCTGACTTTCCCGGTAAATAAATGTCAAATAAATAAATGCATAAATAAATATATAAATAGTCTTACAAATCCAGAATTACAGCAGCAAACTGCATAGCCAATAATTTCATTTTCAAACAGCATCCGTGCCATTGCCTAAGCACTTGATTTAACCCTGCCATAGTAGTAGCAGTAATAAAAATAACAATGGTGACATTATTGTATTTTGATTGCACAAAAATAGAAGTCACATCTTGTATTCCATTTCAATTCACCCCCATAAACATCAGTCCTGCAAAGTTAGAATTACAACAGCAAACAGCAGGGCCAAGCATTTCACCCACAGACAACCGCCATATCCATTGCCTACCCACAGCAACTGGTCTGACATTGTCAGGATAAAACATGGTTAATGTAATGCATTTTAGCACATACAAACAATAAAAGCAAACTATTTCACTTTGTTTCACCCAAATACGTATTAGTTCTTCAAAGTCAAAATTACAACAGCAAACAGCAAGGCAAACGATTTTATGTTCAAACAGTTCTCATCCCCTTTGCCTGCTGACAGTATTTGGTCTGAGTCTGCCATATTTAAAAAAGATGACAGTGATTACATTTATACATTTCTTTACATAGACAGTAGTCACAACACTTTTTCCATCTTGCTTCACCTAAAACAACTGTAGTCCTGCAAAGCCAACAGCAAACAGCAGGGCCAGTCATTTTGTCCACAGACAGCTACCATAACCATTCCATAACAACAGTACCTGGTGTGACCCTCTCAGGATATATAAAAAAAATCGGGTCTACTTTGTTTCATTGAATCTCATTTCACTGAATTTCATTTTACCCCAACCACTTCGCTGAAAACTCAAATTACTGAAAACTCATTCCACTGAATCTCATTTCACTAAACTGCAGTTAGTATATATGACAATGTGTAGAGTACTGTAAGGCAAGTAAAGGGTATATGCCATTTTCCCCACTGCAGTGCGATCCTAGAGTTTGAGTACATATTGTCTTCTGAAGAGAGTTAGTCATTTCTGTTGTAACTATGTATGTCTTTTGTTCAAAATCTATTGTTTTTAAGTTTTTGGTAAAATGCAATATAAAACAAACAAGGTGGAGGGCTATGCCCCCACATCCCCCCAATGTGGGGGGCTGTGCCCCTACACCCATCCTAACTATATATATTAACTCCAGGATTGCACTACAGTGGGGAAAATGACATATACCTTTTACTTGCCTTACAGTACTCTACACAGTGCCATATATACTAAGTTCAGTTCAGTGAAATGAGATTCAGTGAAATGAGATTCAACAAAACAAAGTAGACCCCAAAAAATCATATTGATGTATTTTTTTTGGTCCAAAAAACAACATTCATAGCTTTTTCTCTAGTGTGATTCGCTCAAATACAAATTTGCCTTCCAAGTCCACAATTATAAAAGCAAATAGCAGGCCCCATTATTTCATCCGCAGATAACCCCATGCCCATTACATGACCACAGTATCTGGTTTGACACTGCCAGGATAAAAATAATTACATTATGGTTTCTGTGAATTAAAAATACATTAATTACAGGTGGTATTCCAGCTTGCTTCACACAATTATGCATTAGCCCTGCAAAGTTGCAATTACAACAGCACACAGCAAGGACAGTCATCGCATACACAGACAGCCCCCATACCCTTTGCCTCTCCACAGCAACTGGTTCATAGGCTCATAGGATCATAGGAAGTTACTAAGCTATTGGCCCTAAGGGCCTTATAAGCCTAGCAAAGAGTTTAGCCCATGTTTAGACAAGTCAATACCCAAAGCCACTGCCCAGCAGAGACAAAGGTGGAATCCCAGGGGTGTATTTTCTGTTTCTCATCCAGTTATACACATTGTGCTTGAAAAGCGATAATGAGGTGCTCTGCTTGACATGGAGAGTGAGTCTATTCCACAGATGGAGGAGTCTCTGGGACACAAATCTGTCCTGCCAAGAAGTCCTATTGATGTCACAGGCCAGGTTGAGGTCACGTGTGCGGGCTACTCGAGTGGAGTTTGATTTGCGGATATGCAACAGTCCCATCAAGGCATGGTATGAGATTGCTTTGTATGCCAGAAAAAGGTCACCTCTGAGGATTCTGTATGAAACTCAGTAGAAGGACAGGGGTTTTAGCCTATCTGTGTAGGGTAGATGTTTGAGGCACTGGATTCCTCTGGTGAGGAACCTCTGTGGTCTCTCCAGCTGTTGCATGTGCTTGCGAGGTACATGATGAAGGGGTGTTGTACTCAATAATTGGCCTTATAAGGGAAGAATACAGAGATGTTATGACCTCCTTGTCCCTGGATGAGATACCCTTACTTATGTGGTGGGCCATGTAGAAAGCTTTCCGTACAACTGAAGCAACATGGTGGCCAAAAGGTTGCTATCAACCTTGGTGCCCAAATACCTCACGACTGACTGCGTGCTTAGGACCTTGTTATTACTGTGGTAATATGTGGGGATGTCATTCTCCCCAAAGGGGATGATGATGCATTTTTTGACATTCAGCTGGAGGCCATGTTTCTGGCACCAGTCATTTGTTTGGGTGAGACCCTCTTGGAGGATGTCAACATCACTTGGGGAATTGATGACCATGCCCAGCTTGCAGTCATCTGCAAACTTGGTCAGCCATAGCCCAGTGGTTTTGGCCTGCACCTCAGAGAGGTATATCCTGAATAGCAGAGGCCCTAAGACTGATCCCTGGGGTATGCTGCTCATTACGGGTCTACTGCTTGAGGTGGCTTCCCCTATTTTGATTAGGTGGGTTCTATCAATGAGTCATTTTGCTACTCATCTGGTAACATATGGATTGATGCCTCATTGAAAGAGTTTATCTATTATGCCCAAGTGAGGAATAGTGTTGAAGGCTTTGGCCTGGTCAAGGTAGGTGGTGTGCACCATCTTCCCCTCGCCCATAGCTTTGGTGACTGTCTCAAAGAAGTTGACCAGATTTAACAGACATGACCCCCCTTGACAAAGCCAAACTGTGTGGGGTGGAGTGTTTGGAGATTGCCAATGTCCCAATTAATGAGGTCCATGATAATCCATTCCATGGCCTTGCAGATCAGGCTACTTAGGCTGATAGGGCTATAATTTCCCAGATCGGTAGACGCTCCACCTTTGTAAAAAGGGATGACAGCGACTGTCCTCCACTCAGCTGGGACAAAGCCAGTACTCAGGCTTTGGTTGAATAGGGTAGCTAATGGTTCTGCAAGTTTATGCCTGAGTTTATGTAGGATGCAGCCTGGGATGTTATCGGGTCCCATGGAGGCTGTATTTTTTGCCTTTGAGAGGACAGTGATGACCTGATAAGGGGAGGGGGCAGGTACTGGGGCTGTCCTGATTTACTGATGGGGGGACAGAGGGGTGAAGTTTTCACTGAATGTGTCAGCCAGTAGGTTGGCTATATCTACAGCATTTGTGTATGTGGTGTCCTTGACCACCAGTTCTGAACAGATCTGGGTGCTTCCTTTGAGACTGAGGGCATATGTGAAGAAGGCCTCATGATTGTCTCTGGTAGATGTGGCCAATTTCTACTCGAAATTGGCTTTAGAGGATTTCACTAGTGCTCTTATTTATTTGATATTTGTTTACCGGGGTGATCTGACTGGTTCTACAGAACCCGATTTCAGCAGAGGCTGGGGGAGAAAAGCTCCATATACAGTACAATACAAATACAGTATAATACAATACAATAAAGATTACATTAGAAATACTATACAAAAAATAAGTTGAAAGAACAAACTGCTACAAGATGTTGTAATATATCGCTACACATCTAAACAGTTCTATACAGTTAAAACACTACTAATAGTCACACTCATCATACATGATGTAGAAATAGCAGCCAGAAAGTTAGTGATGCAGACATATAGCGAGAAAGAGTTAAGAAGGATAGAAGCAATAAAAGCCTAAGTAGCAGCTTAAGAATATGGTAGAGAAGCAGAGAAGGCGTTAGAAGAGCTTTAGGATCTTGCAGTCTGTGAGGGATTGAAATGTGAGAGAAGAGGAAGATCTGAGCATTAGGCAGGCTTTATGCAGGAGCAGAGCCATGTATTTTTGAGATGATTATTTGCTTGTTCAGGCTAAGGAGAGATTGCTTCCATTGGGCACCTGCTCCTTCTTGGTCCTGGACAGCAATGTTTCCCTTTTGTTATATAGTTTATTTATTGCAGATGTCCACCAGACAGGTTTACTCTTCCTTGCGGAGGATGATTTTGTCCTGTCGGGTATTCCTGAATCCATGCATCTATATAAGTGGTCGTATAGTACTTTGGTGTAAATTTGGACATTGGTACCAGTTCATACAGCGGGGGAGGGGTCTGTGAAGTTGTTTATACTATCCCTCAGGAGCTTGTAATTAGCTTTGGAGAAGTTTTTTTTTTGTTTGACCCTAGCTAGAGGGGGGGGGGGGGGCTTAGGGGAGATACTGACTTCGAAAGTGACTGCTTTATGGTCAGATCTTACCAGGGAGGATGATACTGTTGGGGTGCTGCAGTGGTTACTCATGTTGGTTAATACCAAGTCCAAGATATTATCACCTCTTTTGGGGGTACTGACTAGCTGTTCCAAGGCATTTGCATTGATAAAATTGAGGAATCTATGGGCATTTGCATTCTGGCATGAGTAGTTTTTCCAATCAATGGGTAGTTAAAGATGCCCAGGATCAGGGTAAAGGGTTGAATCTTGATAGATTCGAAGAGGTCCAGATAGGTGGAGTGGGCATCTTGAGTCAAATTTGGGGGCCTGTAGCTAGCTATGATTTGAATAGGGATCTTGTCAATGGTTAACTGCACCTGGAGTGTCTCCTGAGTGTCATACTGTCTGACCAGCCTGGAGGTGTGTGTGTCTTTAATATATATTGAAACTCCACCTCCTTTGACTTTGCTGCCCACAGTCTGGGGTCTGAATGTATGATAGGATGAGTAACCAGGTAAGGCTGGGGTGCTTTCCGCAACTTTGAACCAGGTTTCTGTGACTGCACAAATGTCAGCATCTACCAGAATTAAGAATGCTTGCAATGAGTGCAGTTTCATGTTTAGACTCCTAGTGTTTAGCAGCATGACCTTTAATTTGCTTTTTGTTGAAATTTTTATGTTGGTTTTATCGACCTCAAGACTTTTCCTAAAAAATGCACTATGGGGGAGGCAAGGCCTTTGCCAGAAGCCTGAAGCCCAAGTGAGACAGATGCAGGCCATCTCTAGCAAAGCATCATGGTCTGTTGCTCATATCTTCTCAGGCTGTCAGGTACTGGATCCTCCTGTAATGACACCATAAAGTAAGCCACTTGTTAAAGTCAATCATTTTCTGTTTGTACTGAGCCATCATTCTGAGTGATGGTAGGATGCTGCTTAAGGCTAGGGACATACCTGCTTGGGATACATATTCAGTGAGCTCGATCATGTCTCTCTTCATATAATCCAGGGAGGTACATCTCAAGTCATTCACACCAGCATGGACTATGACAGAGTCATAACAGTACTTGTTGAGAGACTTGAGTGTGTGTGTGATATGGCTGATTCTGGCACCTGACAGACAACTAACCGTGACTTTCTCCTTATCCAGCCTGGTGAGAGGCACATCTGTGTGTTCACAATGGAGTCTCCTATGACTAATATGTTGGGTTTATGGTTAGGCCTTTGTGGTTGCAAGACACAGGTGTGTGAACTATGCGTGGTATGTGGCGTGGAGGGTTGTGGAGTTCATGTGTGTTTTTGCCTCTGAGGTCTCCTTTGTTTGTGTTTGTTTTTGTTGAGAACCTCCACATATGTGAGTGTGTGTTATGTAGTTGTGGGTGGTGTTTGAGGTGTAGTGATTGCGTTGATAACCTTCTCAGTGCCAGATATACTGGCTTGTGAGGGAGAGAGCATAGACTCTAGGTTCTTCATGTAACTGCATCTCTCACAAATTGTGTTCCTAGGTGGTAATAGTAGATGGTTGTCCATGTACATGAGGCAGTTGCTACACTGTCTCAGGATGCCCATATCAACCAGGCTGTCAGGAGAAACTGTAGGAAATTGTCCATCCATATTTGTTTGACCATGCCAAGTTAAAAATGGTTACTTTGATGTATTTTTCTCTCATATAAGCATTAGCTATGACTTCTATTCCACCTTGTTTCACACAAATAAATACAAGTCCTGCAAAGCCAGATTTACAACAGCAAACAGCAAAGCCAATAATTTTATCCACAGACAGCCCCCATCTCTACTGCCTAAGCACAGTATCTGGTTTAAGACTGACATGTTAAGAAAAGAAAATAATGATTTCATTAGCAACTTTTTTCACATAGACAGTAGTCACAACTTGTATTCAATCTTGCTTCACCTAAATACACATTAGTCCAGCAAAACCACAGTTACAACAGCAAACAACACCACAGTCATTTTTTCCACAAACAGAATCCATATACATTGCCGAACAAGTGTATCTGGTTTGATCCTGCAAGGATAAAAGATATTAATACTGGTTTTAAAAATTA
>NC_056741.1:951050586-951186083 GCF_019279795.1 Protopterus annectens | reverse complement strand
CAAGGAGTGAATACTTGGCACATTGTGAGTGCTGTGAAGTGCAATAATGGCTAACATCAAAGATTAAAATTATATTAATTTCATGAACTTTTCATATACTTTGACTTAGGAATGGGGTCTATTCCCGACATGATATTAGAAACCCAAAAGAACTGGAAAAATTGAAACGAGAGAACACACATACACAAACACACATACAAAAATACATATATATGCACACATACAGAAACACACATATCTATATATATATATATATATATATATATATATATATATATATATATATATATATATATACACACACACACACACACACACACACACATATCTATATATATTTGCATATAGACACTCACCACCCTTTTCTGTAAATCTGGGGAATCCAAAATATGTACTGCTCATTCTCTGTGACTGTACCGTACATTACTATCCCTACCCTACTTTTTTCTTTAGGAACTTTGAAACTCTAATTCTGGCATTAGTGGAGCATTGTATTATTTATTTGAAAATATATACTTTTGGGATGTACATATAAAAGAAATACAAAGCACGGCATACTGTTGAGACTTTAAACTTATGCTTACAAATAGTACAACCGATCATACCGCTTGTAAGCATTATGCCAAACAGATACATAAAGTAAAGAAAGAAAAACTTCCACAAGAGGAGTATTGCCAATATCAGTCAATATTAATTTGGAATCAGTTTATCTAGTGCTTTGCATTTATCTAATTGACTGAGGTATATCCAGTTTGATAGAGCAATATTAGATTATTCGGATTCTTTTATAGCATCATGCTGTACATTATATTGGGGTGTTTGGAAGCCAGGAAAGGTTTTTTTTTTTCATAGAATGGGTACTGGCATCTTGCTGGCATGGTGCTTTTTTAAAATTAGTAAAAAGGAATGCATGCATTATTGACTTATTTTTAAATTACATCATACATGCTTATGTAGGGCATTCTTCAAAAATATTTAGAGATTACAGATATACTTATAATTAGTACGATGGATCCTTTCAGTTGTTAACAGTTTTGTACTGCAGGCAATGTAGCAAACAGTCGCTACAGTTTATACCGGCCTGCATGAAGTGCTTTACTGCTCATGTTTTAGTTAAAAAAGCATTGTTTCATTCACACCCTGCCTTCAACCAATTCAATGCTCAGATCTTACATAAAAAGCGTTGTTTTTACTTTCAAACTGCAACAAACAGTTGCTACAGTTTAGACCACACATGGAGTGGTACGGCACTGAGGTTTGACTGCAAATGCAATACCAGCTTTTAAAAGCCAGTATTACATTAAAGATGGCTAGGGATAGGACCGCACCTCCCCCCCACCTACACACACATTACTCCCGGGAAATATATCTCAACTGTCCAAACTTTCACAGAATGTCCATAATTTGGGTCCGTTCCCCATAAATTGTGTGCTTTTATAGCAAATCAGAAAGATTGAAGTCACTAAATAATGATACATATTTGAGTTTCAGACTTCATAAGCATCAGAAAAATGCAGCCAGCTGTAGCTCTGCTGATTCAGCCAGCTAAATAAGCAACTCCAAGGCAAATTGTGAAGCAGGGGAACAAGTAAATACTGGTAGCTTATTCCAAAGGGAATAAAAACAGGACTGGAACAGAGGTTTGCACACATTTCAAGGAAAGTTGATGCCATGGCTGGAACTGTATTAATGTCATGCACGATGTCACAAAAAAGGAGGTAATTAGGTAAGTGAGTGGCAAAGTTTCAGCTTCGGTTCCAGGCAAGAAACTGAGATCAGGAGACGAGACAAAGCCGGTTTAATAATGCAGCACCTGAAGTCACTTTCAATAGCAAATAATGAGATAAGGTACTGGATGAAAAAACTAAGACTGACTAATAATAATAATGTTAATAATACTATACTAGTGATAAAAGTGGATGACGATGACTAATTCTGCAGAAGACTGAAAGCTAGGAACAGTCACTGATTCCTCAAATGACTTGGCATTCCCGCAGGAAGGTTTCTCTCAAATAAATAACTGGTGTCAAAAGCGTGGCCTGAAACTGAATGCCAAAAAGTGCATGACTGTATCTTTTGGGAAGTCATCTACCCAAGGGAACTTCCACATTGACAATATGCCCCTAAGACTTGAGCCAGTTGTTCAGGATTTGGGAACTTATGTGGACAGTGATCTAATGTTTGACTAACACATGTCTGTTATTGTAAGAAAGGCCTTCTATATTGCACAGATTACAAACAAAGGGATTATGGCTAGATCCAAGAATGTCATTGACCCCCTTTACTCAGCCCTCATTGGGCAAATCATTGCATATAATGCCCCCTTTGGCATGTATCTGTTCAGACACATGCAACAACTGGAAAACCCACAAAGATACCTTACTAAAAGGATACAAGTTTTAAACATGTCCTACATTAACTGACTGTAAGCCCTATCACTATACTTGACATCCAACAAACTGCTAAGATATGACCTGTGCCTGGCATAGAAGACATCCTCCAACCAATTACTGATGGATTTACTGCACATCAATAAGTCATATGGCCTCAGGAATACTCAGTCTAGGGATCTAAACATCATATTTCACAGAGGATACTACATACAGCTATGGAACAGATTCCCCACCCACATAAAACAAAGTTCATCCCTGTCCATTATCAAATGCAACTTAGATCTATGGAAGGGAAACAGAAAATTTGTCTCAGGATTGCACCCTACACTAATAATGGACAGATGACCCTCCCAAATGCTTTATTCTATGTTTGAGTCTCCTCAAATTATCTATGGTATGATCCCGATTATTCTCATTATGGGTTATTTATTTATTATTTATTTATTTTACATTTGTTAACCGGGAGAGTCCGACTGGATACATGTCCATTTTCAACGGAGGCCCGGGGAGAAAAGCTCCAAGTACATAACAGACATATGAACATTGTTAATGCAAAAAAAGGAAGATAGTTGAGTTCTAAATACAATATAAAGATACATCACATCTTGAGAAAAAAAAAACAACAGCAGCATATAAAAAAAAACATAGGTCAGTTACAAAGGCAAGGCGCCTTGTTAAAAAGTGGTTAAGGATAGTGAGGTAAGAGAAGGGTAAATGATAGTGGTTAATCAGGTTTGGAACAGGGACATTGCCAGAGAGTATTGAGATGGGGTTTAAGCTTTTTTTTGAATTGTAGCAGTGAGGGTTCTGAGGTGAGCATGATCGGTAGGGAGTTCCACATTTTACCTACAAAGTTTGAGAATAGAGAATCCCCAGCAGAATTATTGGCTTTGGTAGTTTGAGCTAAGATCTTATTGGAGGAGCGTAAAGATTGCAGGTTAATATAGGGGTGAATGATGTTTTTCAGAGCTGGTGTTTTCTCTGGGTGATACAGTATCTGGTGAGCCGTTTTGAGTTGGTTGAAATGGAGTTGGCTGGAAAACTCTAACCACCCTAGTTGCTTCAAGTTAGTGCAGTGGTGCGTTCTAAAGGTGGGATTTGTGGCAAATCTAGCTATGTGATTGTAACAAGAAGCAAGTTTGTTAAGGGTTGTCTTGTTTAGGTTTGTAAAGAGGGGGGAGGCATAGAAAAGAGTTGATAGTAGGTGTGTGCTGGCAATTGTAATTTTAGCGTGAGGAGTGAGAAAGTGTTTTACTTTATAGAGAGAGCCAAGCTTATTGACGGTTTTGATGGTAAGATTGAAATGGGTGTCAAATTTAAGGGAGTTATCAATGGTAACACCTAATAGCTTTGTGTGAGATTCTGGTGATATAGTGATTCCATTGGAGGATGTAATAGAGAAGGTGGGGGGAAGAGTCTTGTTAGTGGGTGAGAAAGTAAGTAGTTTTGTTTTGTTGGGGTTGAGAACTAGTTGTCGACTTGAGAACCATTTTTCTATTAGGTTGAAGGTGTCTTGGGTTGAAGCAGTGAGGTCTGCCAGGTTGGAGGCAGTGCTGATGATAGTCGAATCATCTGCATATTGAATGCATGTGGCATGGGGGGTGATTGTGGGCAGGTCATTAACAAAGATGGTGAAGAGAAGAGGGCCAAGAATAGATCCTTGGGGAACTCCAAGTGTAACAGGTAGGCATGTAGATAATTTGTCCTGCCATAGAACAGCCTGTTGCCTATTGGACAAGTAGGATTGGAACCATTTCAGCTTGGAATTGCTGAGTGATAGTTTTTTTAATGTATGGAGGAGTTGAATGTGGTTCATCATATCAAAGGCCTTGGAGAGGTCTAAGAAAAGAGCAGATGATAGTTTATTATTGTTTCTGAAGTTATTGGTATTAGAAAAGGATAGTAGGGCTGATGTGGTACTGTGATTTGGCCTGAAGCCATGTTGGGAGTTAGCTAGAATTTTATTTTTGGTGAGGTGTTCCATCAGTTGTTTGTGGACACACTTTTCCATAATTTTGGCCAGGGGTGAGAGTATAGCTGTAGGTCTGTAGTTGGTTAGCTCTAGTGAGCTACCACCTTTATGGAGAGGAATAATGTGGGACATTTTCCATATGGAGGGGATGAAGGCTTCTGACAAGGTACAGTTTATGATTATGGAGACGGGATAGGAAATGGCCTCAGCTGCTTTTTGCAGAAACTCAGCTGGGAGAAGGTCAGCTGCTAGCTTAGTGGGTTTTAGTTTTTTAAGAAGAGATGTTATAAAGGATATGGGTACTGGATCGAAGGTAAATAGATGATCTGATGTAGTTGTAGTATTCTGCAGGCATGGGTAGTGGAGTGGGCTGCTTGTTTGTTTGAATTGTGTGGCCAGGGATTGTATAGTTTCTGTGAAGAAACTATTGAATGTGTTAGCAATGTTTACAGGGCACTGTTGTTTGCAAGTTGTTGGAGTGGGGGTGATTGCCTGGCCTGGGTGCATGAGCTTGTTTAAGCCTGCCCAGAATTTTTGTGGATTATTAAGGTGTTTGTGTTGGAGGTGGAGGAAGAAGTTTTTTTTATCATTTAAGATCATTCTTTTAGTTTCATTTCTAAGTTGCCGGAAGGTTTGGTGGGAGTGTGGGTCTTTAGAGGTACGCCATGTGACCCACATCTTGTTTCTAGATAGGATTTTGGATTTTGTTTCCTTAGAGAGCCATGGTGCGGTTTTGGTTTTAGTTCTAATGGACCGTATTGGAGCATGGGAATCTAGAATCTTGAGGAAGGTGGTGTTGAAGTAGATAACTGCCTCTTCAAGAGGAAGAGACTTTAGTATTGTCCAGTTGTGGGCTTTAAGTTCAGTTTGAAAAATGGAGGCGTTGAATTTATTATTGTTCCTGATTTTTTTATGGTTGTAAGAAGGGGGTGATTTTTTTTGAATTTGATAACATAGGTGAGTAAGTGATCACTCATGTCCTCTGGGTGAGTACCTGCTGAGTACTGGTCAGGATCTTTATTAGTAAGGATCCAGTCCAGGATGCTGTCTTTGTTTTGGGGTTTACCTAGTCTGGTAGGAGTGGATATGAGCTGAGAAAAGCCATGTAGATTTATGCTGCTAGATGGGGAGCTAGATGAGAAGGAATTCCAATCGATGTTGAAGTCACCTAACACTATGGATTCCTGGGTGTGAGTTTGAGTTAACCAGTGGAGAAAGTCCTCTAAGGTTTTGTTATTATTGTTGCCTAGGGATGTAAATACATGCTATATTTATGCTTTTATGTTTGTTTGGTTGAAGTTTTACAAGTAGAATTTCGGCATTGTTTGTTAGGAGGGGTTGTGGAGAGGCAAGGAGATTTGTAATGTATTTTTGTAGAGTATGGCTACACCGCCACCTTTACGAGTTATTCGGTCTGCTCTTAGTATATCATACCCTGGTGGGATTATCTGTGTGTCTTTCGTACTTGGTTTAAGCCAGGTTTCTGTGAGACATAGTAGGTCTGGGGAACAAGTAGCTAAAAGGGCATGTAGGTTGTGAATCTTATTGTTTACACTTCTGATGTTTAGATGACAGGTCAGAAGAGAGTTAAAGGGTCTAGAGTTTAGATTGAGAAGTGGAGGGGAGGATAGGGTGGAATTACAATTGAGTGGAAGGGAAGGGCCAGGGTTGGGGTGGATATCACCATCTGTGGCTAGTCTGTGATTCAGAGTGGTAATGAATTTGAGGGCTTTGAGTAGAAGTTTGTAGTAATGTTTATCATTTGGCCTAATATTGGTAGGTTTGATAATTACATAGCGTTCGAGTTCTAACAAGGTGGGTGAGTAGGGAGTTGAGTCATGGCCTCTGTTGTTAATTATGGGTGAGGGGTTGGTTTGGTAGCCTGGGTGGTGGAAGCCTACGTAAGACCAGGTTTCATATAGGGTAGCTAGGTAAGGGACAAGTAGGAGGGGAAAAAGAGTTAGTATGATAAGCTTCCTGGGTGGTGTCATATTCCATTTGATCTTAGAGGGCGGTAGTGAGGTACAGGAAGTTAGTGGACAGTAGGGGGAGTGGTTTGAGGTTATAAAAGTACGAGTACTGGGGGCGGGTGGGAATAGGGGGCAGGGCGGGGAGCGGAGCGAGCACGAGCCGGTTAATGCTCATGAGCGGGTTTACTAAGCCACTAGAGCCCAGGTTTCAAGATGTAACTCCTGAATAATTAATTTGCAGGTGAGTAATCTCATCTAAACAAACACCAGGTTCAATGCCTATGCTTTGGGAGCTTGTTTTTACAATTTTATAGCAGTTTGCCTTAGTTTTAGAGTGTGTTCTGTAGTTTAAGTGGAGTATATGCAAACAAGCTTGGATTTTTGGTTTGGGTAAGCCTAGGGAGATTTGTGCTAGTGCTGAGGACCCTTAAATAATACTTTACTTTAAAGTCTATACTAAAATGACCAGATAATGACCTGTTTTGTTTTTACAGGTTGTGGGCAAAAGTAGAGTAGTCGCTCGAAAAGGGCAAAGTTCTTTTCTGCCTTACGCTGTGCAGGGGAAGACCTGGGAGGGATAGAGAGAGAGCTTGATTTCAGAGGCAGTCAGAAGCAGCTGTGTAGCTTAAACATTAGACTACCCAAGGAAACCCCTAAATTATGTTAGTAAAATCTTCACATATCTTTACATATAGCATAAATCATTATAACACATTAGCATTTTACTGCAACAGTGCCTTATGTCTGAGAGTCAAAGAATGTTGAATGTTGAATATCCTGCTTTTCAAAAAATATACAGAAGGCTCTCAATTTTCACTCTAATGAACAGCTCTGCAAAGAGCTTGTCATACTAAAGTCTGGTTACCAAACACATTTAGCTATAGAGACACAACTTAGCTTTAAAGAAAGAAGTAGCTACAATATTCATGCCATTCAATACTGCATTATGTAGCTATGTAGCAAAAAAGAGTTACATCAGTTACTATTAAATCACACAATTCAACTTAAATACATTTAACAGTCTATTAGGAACAATGAATAACAGCTTAATACATACCTCAGGAGGTAGAGGCCGGTAACAAGGTCCTACAGCACTAGGAATTTGAAATTAAAGGCACCAGACAAGGGTTATTTCAAACCTTTGTAACAGGGATAGAATGGGGATTGGGGGTTTACACTAAGCCACTAGAGCCCAGGTTTCAAGATGTAACTCCTGAATAATTAATTTGCAGGTGAGTAATCTCATCTAAACAAACACCAGGTTCAATGCCTATGCTTTGGGAGCTTGTTTTACAATTTTATAGCAGTTTGCCTTAGTTTTAGAGTGTGTTCTGTAGTTTAAGTGGAGTATATGCAAACAAGCTTGGATTTTTGTTTGGGTAAGCCTAGGGAGATTTGTGCTAGTGCTGAGGACCCTTAAATAATACTTTACTTTAAAGTCTATACTAAAATGACCAGATAATGACCTGTTTTGTTTTTACAGGTTGTGGGCAAAAGTAGAGTAGTCGCTCGAAAAGGGAGAAGTTCTTTTCTGCCTTACGCTGTGCAGGGGAAGACCTGTTTTGTTTTTACAGGTTGTGGGCAAAAGTAGAGTAGTCGCTCGAATAGCTGTAAGTTCTTTTCTGCCTTACGCTGTGCAGGGGAAGACCTGTTTTGTTTTTACAGGTTGTGGGCAAAAGTAGAGTAGTCGCTCGAAAAGGGTGAAGTTCTTTTCTGCATTACGCTGTGCAGGGGAAGACCTGTTTTGTTTTTACAGGTTGTGGGCAAAAGTAGAGTAGTCGCTCGAAAAGGGCGAAGTTCTTTTCTGCCTTACGCTGTGCAGGGGAAGACCTGTTTTGTTTTTACAGGTTGTGGGCAAAAGTAGAGTAGTCGCTCGAAAAGGGCGAAGTTCTTTTCTGCCTTACGCTGTGCAGGGGAAGACCTGTTTTGTTTTTACAGGTTGTGGGCAAAAGTAGAGTAGTCGCTCAAAGGGCGAAGTTCTTTTCTGCCTTACGCTGTGCAGGGGAAGACCTGTTTTGTTTTTACAGGTTGTGGGCAAAAGTAGAGTAGTCGCTCGAAAAGGGTGAAGTTCTTTTCTGCATTACGCTGTGCAGGGGAAGACCTGTTTTGTTTTTACAGGTTGTGGGCAAAAGTAGAGTAGTCGCTCGAAAAGGGCGAAGTTCTTTTCTGCCTTACGCTGTGCAGGGGAAGACCTGTTTTGTTTTTACAGGTTGTGAGCAAAAGTAGAGTAGTCGCTCGAAAAGGGCGAAGTTCTTTTCTGCCTTACGCTGTGCAGGGGAAGACCTCAGGAGGTAGAGGCCGGTAACAAGGTCCTACAGCACTAGGAATTATCAACTATTGGACAGGTAAGACCAGTCTATAACCAAATAGGATAGGTTATTTCTAACGCAAGAAGGGAAATTGGCTAGAATTAAAATGGCCTGCAAAGGCAACTAGCCTAGTACTTAACTTTGAACCTATAATCTTATGTTTGACATAAATATACAAAACAACATAAAAAAAGACTTACCAAAAACTCAGAAATGCTTCACAGATCCAAAAACTTTCTCAGCAACACAACTAAAGATAAACTTGCCACTACTTAGCTCCTCCCCTCACTACTTTATTGTGCTCCCATTCTTACTAACCTCCAGGCATCACAAAAAGCAACATTTGAGCAATGCTATCATAAAGTGACAACATTTGCAACTAATATCCTTTGCAGAACTTGCTAATATATAGCACTGAAAGCCTAAATTGGTTAGCACTATCCCATCAACTAACATATACACAGCTTATTCCCACCTATAAAATTATCCAGCTGATATCTGCTTGTTTGGCACTAAATATCATTCTATACAAGTATGTTCAGACTCTTCTCTCTATCCACAAACCTATATCCATCAGGTCAATATTATCCCTCCAGTCCTTTAAATCCATTCTAAATACTTCTTAGCCAAAATCTGTCTAATTTCTTGCTCAACCCCAGGATAACAATATTCTTAAATATGAACAAGTCCTTATTCATACTTGATACCTCCTTACTCCCCGTTTTCACTCATTTCCTAACTTTATTTAGATAAGGAACAACTTCAGTTTCCCCACTTCATATTCATTTTGCAATTCATACATATATTATACTAGCTTACATTTAACTTACAGTAACTGTCTAAACTTTTCCAGAAATCAGATGCCAGTAAAAATATCATTCTTGACCTAGTCCTTACAATTGTTGCCTGTGCCTACAGCCCAGTAACATACAATACAATACTATAATATAATATACCACATATATCACTTGTGATTGCAACAACTATCCAAATATAGACCCAATTCAAAATAAACAGGAGAACTAAACCAAAACCTTAATCTCTACACGGGAGCAAAAAGCACACAGCATTATCACTTCAAATGTAAAAATTAATAAGGAAGTGCAATATAATACAGTACAGTATACAAGATATCTCATAATATCAGCAGGATATGTAACACAAGTCCTGTCTGTCAAAATAAATTGGTCTACCCAGTTTACTTGGCAAACAAACTAATAAAAAAGACAAAATTACACCCAGATATCAGTGGAAATAACTGGCCACCCACACCACAACAAAGCAAACTGAAAAAACAGTGAAAGCAATATTACTGGACATTAACTACTTTATACTGCTCATTTATCCTGATTTTGCTTTATATTACAACCCTTCTCTTTATAAAATGTTTTAATTTTTTATTAAATCACTGAAGATTGGTTAGTCAGTAATGCCACCCCTTAGAGTACCACACATCTTGGTCTTTAGGAAATCCATATTGATGAAAATCCTGTTATTCTCCTACACCTTTTAAATGAAATAGGGTAATATTTAAAATTATCACTGATTTTGGACTTGTAAAGACCATGGTAATCATTAAGATAGTTTTGAACCTGTTACTTATGCACAAAACACGACACAAAAATTCACTGACTACACATTTACTTATTCCTGCAACATATACCATAGACCATTTCAACTGAGCCAGCAGGACAACCAACCCAGTATCAATGCAATAAAACATGGCCATAATCACTTCCATAGGTGAAGTCAGAACTCAGATTTCACAACCCCCACCCCCCAAAGAAAACTTATTCTAAACTTACTGTCACTATCCACAAAAGGAAAACACAGTAAATATTGTATAAAAATTACCTAATTAGACACACTAAAACCTTCATCAATGACCACATCTTCTCAATTGAGCTAAAATCCTGCAAAGCAAAAAGAACACGCTAAACCTCCTGGAAGACCAGACTCCCAACCATTTCAGGGAAAAAAAATTGCCAGTTACCAATATAAATAACACCCCTCCACAAACACACACAGTGCAGGAAATCTACAAACATGGAAAAACATTAAACCTATAATAAAAAAAAACAAACTTTGCACTATATAAACCATACAACACGGAAAAAAGTATATAGTATACATACTTTCTACTTGAAATTCTCCAGTAATTACAGCAGACACTAGACTCCATAAATAATTCACAGTTTAAATAAGAATCTCCGAAACATGAAAATGTTCACTTACCTGTAATATACAAGTGTGTAGTCTAAGTGACATCCATTAATTCTTCTAGCAGCTATCTCCTACAAAGCTGACTCCTTCTCCAAATGATTTGCACAAAATCTTAAACACCAGAATATAGCCATTATCTGTAAACTTTACTCCAAAATTCAACTCAACTGCAACAAATCATTATAGCCATTTATAATCACACTGTCACCAACCACAAAGAGTAAAATTCTTAAAAAAGAAGTAATTTATGAAAAAGGCTGCACTAACCTCTTATCCAGCCTTCCATTATGACTGTGAGTTCTACAACTCAGATGAATTCTGAAGAAAGTGCCAGATGTATCATTTCATAAAACTGCATACCCATCCCCAAACAATTAAGCCAAGCCATGTCTCTCCACAGAATGCATTTTATTTATTTTACATTTGTTGACTGGGATAGTCCGACTGGATATGTGTCCATTTTCAGTGGAGGCCTGGGAGAAAAGCTCCACATACCAAAAAAGAGACAGTACATACATCACTGAGTGATAAACTCAGGCAGACATGTTTAGAAAAATATAGACAAAGAATATAGGCAGATGTCAATATACACAATGTGCAGACTTACATCTGATTGGCAGACGTGTCAGAAAATGTGAACATAGAATACAATCAGATTTCATAATTCACAATGCTTAGACATTCAAATGCTATGAGGCATAGATACTTGGCTAAACAGCAGGTTGGGTATCAAGACATGTATTAGTGAAGTTGTTAGTCAGGTTTAGAACAAGAGCACAGCCAATGACATGTGAGGCATTTTTTGAGTTCTCTTTTAAATAGGGGTAGTGAGGTTTCCTTGGTAATGGTAGTAGGAAGTGGATTCCAGATTTTACCAGTTGAGTTGTCAAATATAGCATTGCCTGCAGAGTTGTTCGATTTTTGGGTCAGTATCAGTAGTTTATCAGCTGAGCGTAATGGCCTGGGGGCACAATGAGGGGTGAGAATATTTTTGAGGGCAGGGGTGTTATCAGGTTGATGGAGTATTTTATGCGCTACTATAAGATGGTTGAACTGTAGAAGGGTAGGATACTTTAGCCATCCCAGTGCTTTGAGGTTCTGGCAATGGTGGATCCTAAAAGTCATGCCAGTAGCAAATCTGGTTATATGATAGTAACATCGTGATAATTTGTTGTGATCGGTTTTGGATAGGTTGGTGAGTACACTAAGGGTAGAGAGGAGGTGAGATCTTGCAATAGCTACCCTAGCTGGGGGGGGGGTGAGGAAAGGTTTGGCTCTGTACAGGGAGCCAAGTTTTTTGTTGACGGACTTAATAGTGTGATTTACATGTTTATCAAATTTAAGGTTGTTGTCTATTATTACACCTAGAAGCTTTGTATGGTCATCAGGAGAGATACTGGTGTCATTGGTAGATTTGATGTTGAAGGAAGGAGGAGAAATTCTATGGTTAGGTGAGAAAAGTAGTAGCTTGGTTTTGTTAGGATTTAGAAGCATGCGGTGATTAGCTAGCCATGTTTCTACCGTGCTGAAAGTGGTCTGGGTGAGGGTTAAAAGTTGTGTAGGAGAGGAGGCACAGCATATTAGCATTGAGTCATCTGCATATTGGATGCAGGTGGCTCCTGGGATGGTGGTGTGCAGATCATTGATAAAGATAGAGAAAAGAAGGGGACCTAGTATGGACCCTTGTGGGACACCTAGGGTTAGAGAAAGTTGGGATGACAACTTGCTCTGCCATAAGACAGCTTGCTATCTACTGTTTAGGTAGGAGTGAAACCATTATATTGCATGTTGGTCTAAACCAATGGTTTGTAGGGTATTGAGCAGTAGCTGATGGTTGAGCATATCGAAAGCTTTTGAGAGATCTAGGAAGAGTGCTGAAGATAGTTTGTTGTTGTTATGATGAAGATTGATGACACTAGAGAAAGATAGAAGAGCCGTGGTGGTACTTAGGAATGGCCTAAAGCCATGCTGAGAGTCAGCGAGCTTTCCATTTTGAATAAGAAAGTGCATGATTTGTTTGTATATGCATCTTTCCATGATTTTAACTAGTGGTGAAAGAATGGCTGTAGGTCTAAAGTTAGATAATTCTGTGGAACTTCCTCCTTTATGGAGAGGTATAACGTGATATTTTCCATATTGCTAGGATCGATCCTTCTGATATGGATCTGTTGATCAGAATAGAAATGGGAAGTGCTATGGCATCAGCTGCTTTTTGAAGATATTCAGCTGGGAGATGGTCAGTAGCTAGTTTAGTAGGTTTTAGCTTTTTGAGTAAGGTCTAGATCAGGTTGGTAGGTATGGTTTGAAAGGTAAAGGTGGGTTGGGTGTTGGGTGAATCAGGGCTAGATGTGCCAGAGCTGGTGTTTGTGTCCGATGGAGTGAGATGGGTAGCTAGAGACTGGATAGTTTCAGTAAAGAAGGAGTTGAAGCTGTTTTCGATTTCT
This sequence comes from Protopterus annectens, assembly GCF_019279795.1. Taxonomy (NCBI): domain Eukaryota; kingdom Metazoa; phylum Chordata; order Ceratodontiformes; family Protopteridae; genus Protopterus; species Protopterus annectens. Next base: position 951,172,772 of record NC_056741.1, on the reverse strand, counting down.
ACAGGGAATTTATCAAGGGCAGTTGATTGGGTGGGAGTGGCGGAATGGCCTGGGTGGAGGAGATTGTTAATACCAGCCCAGAACTTTTGAGATTTTAGCTGATATTTTTGTTGTAGGAGAGTGTAGTGATTTTATTTTGTCTAGAATGACAGATTTTGTGGTCTGATTCCTTAGCTGCCTGTATCTTACTTGGTCCATAGGGGCTTTGGTAACATGCCACCTGGCCCAGGTGTTGTTTCTTAGTTTAATTTTGTTTTTTATTTCTTTAGATAGCCATGGTGCAACTGTGGCTTTTACACAGATGGCACAGGTAAGAGCATGGTGGTTAAGGATAGCCAGAAATCTGGTATTGAAGTACTCAACTGCTTCTTGTAATGGGAGTCATTTCAAGAAATTCCAATTACATGCTTTGAGTTAATTTTGGAAGCTGTCAAGGTTAAAGTTCCTGACGTTTTTTATAGTTTTGTAGATGGGCTGGTTGGGAATGTTGGCTTTGAGCCTAATAATATAGGTAAGGCAGTGATCACTTAGATCATCGGTTAATGTACCTGACTTGTACTTTTGGGGGTGGCTGTTAATAAGTATCCAATCAAGGATACTATTTTTGACTCTATTTTTGCTAAATCTGGTGGGGGTGGCAATGATCTGGGTAAACCCGTGGAGGTTTAAATGGGTGGAGGGAGTTTCAGAGGAACAGGTGTTCCAATCACTTTTAAAGTCCTCTAAGACAATGGTTTCCTGGAGATAGTTAGAAGCTAGCAAATGTAAGATATTTTCTAGAGTGTTATCATTCCTGCTGGGTGGAATATAAATGCAGACAATGTATCTGCATTTATTTTTGTTTATTATTAGTTTGGTGATGAGAATTTCTGCATTACCAAACTGGGGTGGCTGTTGGTTGTCAATTGTTATTGTTAGTGTAGACTTGTATAGTACAGCTACCCTGCCACTTTTCTTGGAGATCCAGTCCAGTCTAAGGATGTTTTACTGTGGGGGGTTATTTCATTATCTTTGGTTATTGGTTTTTAGCCAGGTTTCTGTGAGGCAGAGGATATTAGGGAAGTGAACAGCTAAGAGTCTATGTAGGCTATGGATCTTGTTGTTTAGGCTTCTGATTTTGAGATGACAGACCAGAAATGAGTTTGGAAGTCTATCAATCTGGGTAGTACACATTGAGTTGTTAGATGGTGTGTTTGGGTCTACTGTTGTAGATGGGCCAGGGTTGGGGTGGATGTCTCCATCCTTCATAAGATTAATTTTTAAGTTGCTTATGAGTCTTAAAAATTTGTTTATGATTTTTTCGTAGCTTTTGGTTTTTAAGGTAATGTAGCGGTATTTAGTCAGGTGATGGTAATTGGGGGGGTGAGGAATTAGGAGAGGGGGTGGTTATGTGGTAGATAAACTTATTAAATGCTGGGTGGATGTCTGTTTGAGAGTTTGGGTGCTGGATTTAAAGATACTGTACATATTCATAGGAGCTTAGGTGATAAGGAATGAATAACAGGGGTACTAAGGGTAGCAGCATTAGTGTTTTAGCTGTAGTCATAGTAAATTACTATGGTAGGGTCTGTATTGAGTGTATGTGGTGGATAAAAGATTAGAGAGAATAGAATAGCTATGGATGGGTTAATATGGATAGTGGGGTGGATAGGGGGTGCATTATTATGCTAGGAGTTTGCTGGGTTCTAGGAGCACATGTAGTTGGTTAGCTAATCAAGGGGGCATGCCAGTGGTACTATAAATGTAGTACTACCAGGGGTGGGTGGGATATGGGGGCAGGGTGAGGCATGGAGCGAGGGAAGTGGGGCTAAACCATTAAAGCAGATGCCTAGAGGCAGCATGTGCAGATATGAGTTACAAGCACGCTTTTTTGTTTCTTTGTATATGCCCAGTACTCTGTTCCTAAGCCCTACTGTTAAATGAGTTACAAGCATGCTTTTTTGTTTCTTTTTATATGCCCAATACTCTGTTCCTTGGCCCTACTGTTAAAAACTGCACAGTTCCCTGCCTGCTTCTCAATTTACAATGCAGAGACCGTTTTCCAATTCCCTTTTGTAGCATGATTGAGAAATGCACTGTTTGGAGGTGGAGAGCACACTACACTCGTCTGATTGAATAGTAGAAAGCACACTGTTTTTTACTTTAATTGGGCAAGAAAGAAGGCTACAGGAAAGTCTAACCCTTCTAACCAAATGCTTATTAGCATAAACAGATTACAAGCTGGAGTTATGGGGATATTCACCAGTGCTTTTTTGGACCCAGTTTGTTAGGTTTACAGGTGGCAAGGTATTTTAGTGGATATTGACCTTATTAAAACAAGTTCCATGGTGGGGAAAGTCTTCTCTACTTGTTGTTATTCCCGGAATTACCCTATATGCTTTTACAAGCCTTTCAGGGGGAGGTGAGGTAGGAATGCCTTATTAAAACAAGTTCCGTGGTGGGGGAAAGACTTCTGTACTTGTTTTTATTCCCAGAATGACCCTATATGCTTTTACAGGCCTTTCAAGGGGAAGTGAGGTAGGAACACCTTATTAAAGCAAGTTCCGTGGTGGGGAAAGTCTTCCATACTTATTATTCCCGGAATGACCCTATATGCTTTTACAAGTCTTTCAGAGGGAGGTGAGGTAGGAATGCCTTATTAAAACAAGTTCCATGGTAGGGAAAGTCGTCTGTACTTACTGTTATTCCCAGAATGACCCTATATGCTTTTACAAGCCTTTCAGGGGAGGTGAGGTAAGAACACCTTATTATAACAAGTTCTGTGGTGGGGGAAAGTCTTCTCTACTTGTTGTTATTCCTGGAATGGCCCTATATGCTTTTACAAACCTTTCAGGGGGAGGTGAGGTAGGAACACCTTATTAAAACAAGTTCCATGGTGGGGGAAAGTCTTCTCTACTTGTTGTTATTCCCGGAATGACCCTATATGCTTTTACAAGCCTTTCAGGGGGAGGTGAGGTAGGAACACCTTATTAAAACAAGTTCTGTGGTGGGGGAAAGTCTTCCGTACTTGTTATTATTGGAATGACCCTATATGCTTTTACAAGCCTTTTAGGGGGGGTGAGGTAGGAACACCTTATTAAAACGAGTTCCGTGGTGGGGAAAGTCTTCCATACTTGTTATTATTGGAATGACCCTGTATGCTTTTACAAGCCTTTCAGGGGGAAGTGAGGTAGGAACACCTTATTAAAACAAGTTCCATGGAGGGGAAAGTCTTCTCTACTTGTTGTTATTCCCGGAATGACCCTATATGCTTTTGCAAGCCTTTCAGGGGGAGGTGAGGTAGGAACGCCTTATTAAAACAAGTTCCGGGGTGGGGGAAAGACTTCCATACTTGTTTTTATTCCCGGAATGACCCTATATGCTTTTACAAGTCTTTCAGGGGGAGGTGAGGTAGGAACATCTTATTAAAACAAGTTCCATGGTGGGGGAAAGACTCCCATACTTGTTTTTATTCCTGGAATGACCCTATATGCTTTTACAAGCCTTTCAGAGGGAGGTGAGGTAGGAACACCTTATTATAACAAGTTCTGTGGTGGGGGAAAGCCTTCCGTACTTATTGTTATTCCCGGAATGACCCTATATGCTTTTACAAGCCTTTCAGAGGGAGGTGAGGTAGGAACACCTTATTATAACAAGTTCTGTGGTGGGGGAAAGCCTTCCATACTTGTTGTTATTCCTGGAATGACCCTATATACCTTTACAAGCCTTTCAGAGGGAGGTGTGGTAGGAACACCTTATTAAAACAAGTTCCGTGGTGGGGAAAGTCTTCTGTACTTGTTGTTATTCCCAGAATGACCCTATATGCTTTTACAAGTGTTTCAGGGGGAGGTGAGGTAGGACCACCTTATTAAATCAAGTTCCGTGGTGGGGGAAAGTCTTCTCTACTTGTTGTTATTCCCGGAATGGCCCTATATGCTTTTACAAGCCTTTCAGGGGGAGGTGAGGTAAGAACACCTTATTAAAACAAGTTCCATGGTTGGGGAAAGTCTTCTGTACTTGTTGTTATTCCCAGAATGGCCCTATATGCTTTTACAAGCCTTTCAGGGGGAGGTGAGGTAGGAACATCTTATTAAAACAAGTTCCGTGATGGGGAAAAGTCTTCCTTACTTGTTATTCCCGGAATGACCCTATATGCTTTTATAAGCCTTTCAGGGGAGGTGAGGTAGAAACACCTTATTAAAACAAGTTCCGTGGTGGGGGAAAGTCTTCCATACTTGTTATTGTTGGAATGACCCTATATGCTTTTACAAGCCTTTCAGGGGGAGGGGAGTTGAGGTAGGAACACCTTATTAACACAAGTTCCATGGTGGGGAAAGTCTTCCGTACTTGTTGTTATTCCCGGAATGACCCTATATGCTTTTACAAGCCTTTCAAGGGGAGGTGAGGTAGGAGCACCTTATTATAACAAGTTCCATGGTGGGGAAATTCTTCCGTACTTGTTGTTATTCCCAGAATGACCCTATATGCTTTTGCAAGCCTTTCAACAGGAGGTGAGGTAGGAACACCTCAACCGACTGGGACCTGATGCACTGGTTAATTTGAAAATTAAATTAAGAAAAAAAATAATAAAATAAATAAATAAATAAAATACTTGAGTGGAGCATGACTTGCAGATATGCAGCAGTCTCATCAAGATGGGGTCTGAGATTGCTTTGTATGCCAGACACAGGTCACCTCCAAGGAGTCCGTATGAGACTGAGTAGAAGGACAGTACTTTTAGCCTATCTGTGTAGGGTAAATGTCTGAGGCCCTGGATTCTGATGAGGAGCCTCTGTGGTCTCTCCAGCTGCTACATGTGCTTTGTGAAGTACATGCCAAAAGGGGCATTGTACTCAATAATGGGTCTTATAAGGGAAGAATACAGGGATGTTATGACCTCCTTGTTCCTGGATGAGATACCCTTACTAATGAGGTGGACCATATAGAAAGCTTTCTGTGCAAATATTGTGGGCAAAAGGCAGTTTGCTATCAAGCTGGGTGTCAAGTCCCTCATGACTGATTCTGCCCTTAGGGCCTTGTTATTAATGTTATAATTTGTGGGGACGTCACTCTCCCCAAAGGGGAGCATTCAGTTTGAGGCCATGTTTCTGGCACAAGTCATTTGTTTGGGTGAGACTCTCTTGGAGGATGTCCACACCACCAGGAGAATTGATGACAGCACCCATCTTGCAGTCATCTGCAAACTTGGTCAGCCATAGCCTATTGGTTTTGGCCTGCACCTGAGAAAAGTATATCCCAAACAACAGAGGCCCCAAGACTGATCCCTGGGGTACACAACTCAATTGTGGGCCTACTGCTTGATGTGGCTTCCCCTATTTTGACTAGGTGGATCCTATCAGTCAGGCAGTTTACTACCCATCTGGTAATGTATGGATTGATGCCTTGTTGAGAGAGTTTCTCTATTATACCTGACTGGGGAACAATATATTTAGCCAGGTCAAGGTAGGCAGTGTGCACCATCTTCTCCTCATCCATGGCTTTGGTGACTGCCTCAAAGAAGTCTATCAAATTTAACAGGCATGACCTCCCCTTGACACAGCCAAACTGTGTGGGATCGAATGTTTGGAGGTTGCCAATGTCCGTGTCAATAAGAACCATGATAATCCATTACATCCATGGCCTTGCAGATCAGGCTAGTTAGACTGATGGGTCTATAATTTCCTGGATCGGAGGATGCTCCACCTTTGTGCAAAGGGATGACTGTGGCTGCCCTCCACTCAGCTGGGATGAAGCTGGTACTCAAGCTTTGTTTGAATAGGGAGCCTAATAGTGCTGCAATTTACTGCCTGAGATTATGTAGAATGCAGCCTGGAATGTTATCATGTCCCACTGAGGCTGTATTTTTTGTCTTTGAGAGGACAATGATGACTTGCTTCCTAGAGATAAGGGGAAGGGAGAAGTGGCTGGGGATGTCCTGATTTACAGATAGGAGGGACTGAGCGGTGAAGTTTGCACTGAACCTGTCTGTCAGCAGGTTGGCTATATCTACGGCATTTGTGTATGTGGTGTCCTTGACCCCCAGTTCTCAGCAGATCTGTGTGCTTCCTTTGAAATTGCAGACATATGTGAAGAGGGCCTTATGATTGTCTTTAGTATATGTGGCCAGTTTGGACTTGAAGTTTTCTTTGGACTATTTCACTAGTGCTCTTATTTGCTTGTTCAGGCTAAGGAGAGATTGCTTCCAATTAGGCACCTGCTCTTTCTTGGTCCTGGACAGGATTTTTTCCCCTTTTATTATAGAGTTTATTTACTGCAGATGTCCACCAGACTAGTTTACTCTTCCTTGAGGAAGAAGGAGGATTTTGTCCTGTCTGGTATTCCTAATTCCATGCAGCTATATAAATGCTTGTATAGTACTTTGGTGTAGGTTTGGACATATGTGCCAGTTCCTATTGAGGGGGAGGGCATTGTGAAACTGTTTATACCTTCCCTCAGGTGGTGAATTGGGAGGGTGGCCTAATGGTTAAGGTGTTTGCCTTACAAACACAAGGTGCAGGGTTTGCGTCTCACAAGGGATAATTCGCTAAGCTTAAAATGGCTCACAAGGGCAGTTAGCCTAGTATTAATCTGTGAACCTATGTAATCAGCTTTGGAGAAGTTTTTTTGTTTGACCCTAGCTGGGGAGGGGGGGCAGGGGCGATGGTAAATTCGAAAGTGACTGCTTTGTGGTTGGATCTTACCAGGGAGGATGACACTGTAGGGATGCTGCAGTGGTTACTCATGTTGGTTAATACCATGTCCAAGATATTATCACCTCTTCGTGGGGGTGTCAACCAGCTGGTCCAAGGCATTTGCATTGACAAAATCAAGGAATCTCTGGGCATTTGTGTTTTGGCATGAGTAGTTCTGCCAGTCTATGGTTGGATAGTTAAAGTTGCCCAGGATCAGAGTAAAGGGTTGAATCTTGATAGATTCAAAGAGGTCCAGATAGGTGGAATGGGCATCTTGAGTGAAGGTTGGGGGCCTGTAGCTAGCTATGATTTGAATAGGGGTCTTATCAATGGTTAACTGCATCTGGAGTGTCTCCTTTGTGTCATACTGTTTGACCAGCCTGGAGGTGTGTGTGTGTCTTTGATATATATTGAAACTCCACCTCCTTTGGCTTGCTGCCCACAGTTTTGGATCTGAATGCATGATAGGATGATTAACCAGGTAAGGCTGGGGTGCTCTCTGTAGCTTTGGACCAGGTTTCTGTGACTGCACAAATGTCAGCATCAGACATTGGGGATATTGTCATGACACATAGGCAGGTATGGGGTATGTGGGGAGTGCTGTATTTGGCTGTGTGCATTGTATGGTGCCAGTGTTAACTAAAACAGGAAAGTGCTGATCTGTGCACAAGGTAGATAATAGTGATTCAGAGACATGCAAATTAGCCAATAATGAGGTCTTTCCTCATTGCTAATAATGTGTCTTTGAATCACAAAAGTCTACATCAGAGAAACACAGCCTTTTTCCCCCAGCCCTTAACATGAGTTGTGATGTTCTTTCTGTATCCCAGGGATTATATTGAAGAAACCCTGAAAGATGTCTATGAGATGCACATCAATGTATCTTTCACCTTCAAAATTTCCAAAGCCCTGCCCTATCATGCAATCGAGAATTCTAAGATTTCAAAGGTATGTCAATTGTCAATGTCTATGATGAGGTTTCCAAATTCACTCATGGCAATAATGACTCTGACAGTGATGCCGCATGTAGCTTTATGAAGGAGTTTTACACCCTTTTAGATAGCTATACAGAGTTGGTAATCCCAGAATAAAAGGTAATTTGAAATTCAAAAACAAATCTTCTTGGTGGTCCTCTAACATATATAAACTTTACAATAAATAAATCCTTAAATTATACAGCATATACAAAAACCTCTGTCAAGGATATTACAGAAATATGACATAAACCTTGAAAAATACTATTAGATTTAATACAGTAAACCATGAAAAAGTTTAGCCTTCGCAGCTAAGGAAAGTTATAAATCCTTATTTAGGTATGTTAGGAAAATAAGGAACTACGCCCAACATAGCTACAAACTTATTCAGAATGGTATCATCTATTTGGACATAATAGACATTGCCAATATACTAGCAAATAAATTCAGTTATAATTCTACCCTATAGATTTCTTTCCAAAGTTCACATATCCTTTAATTCCTTAACCCCGCCCTGTTGCTACAAAAGAATATGTATTGAAGGTACTTTCTAAGATCAAAGAGTACTTCTTCCATAGGGTCTGACAATATACATGGTTGTGTAATAAACAGTACTTAGTAAACTCTGGAAGAGCCATTACTCAAAGCATTTCACCTACGTTTAGCTACAGGCTTTGTGCCTGACATTTGGCACACTGCAGTGGTGATGCTATTCTACAAAGGAGGCCCAACCACCAAACTTATGATTAACTTCTTTGAGAGGGTTACAAAGGCTGTTGACAGTGGTCACACTGTTCACATGGCATATATTAGGCTGGTCAAGGCATTTGACACCATATCCTATGTTGGAATTGTAAGTAACTTTATCATCTTAAAAATAGATCCCTATGTGGTAAGGTGGATAGCAAACTGTCTAAAAGACAGAGCCCATACAGTGAGAGTGGCAGGACACCTATCAGAAGGTTTGAAAAACAGTGGTGCCCCCTAGGACTCAGTGCTGGGACCCCTTCTTTTCGGCATTTACTTTTTTGATCTCCTGATTGGGAACAAAGACATCTGGCTAACTAAGTATGTAGATGACTGCAAACTGGAAATTATTGTCAAATTCCCCTCTGATACCCAAACCGCTCATCAAGAACTTACATAAATCACTAGTGTACTGAAAATGTGCTTAAATTAAATGCAAAAAGTGCTATACTGTCTTGTAATCTCTTGAGGAGAAAGCTATACCTTGCTTTCTGTGCAACAGGAAACTCAGTTGCCCTGCATTTCTTGTATTTTCATATAAATCTTAAGCAGCAGATAAATAAAATGCAGTGGGGGTATGGCCTAAGGGGGTCTATATTAGATCAGTGAATGCTTAAAAAAGCAAACGCTGATTGATCAAACTTATGTAAGTGAAAGCTTAAAATATCGAAGCAACAGAAACCCGAATTTTTTCCTAGGGAAAGAATTCAGTTGTCCGTTTCTGTTGTTTCGGTATTTTCCGTGCTGTGGTGGAAAGTTACGGGTCGGGTTCAGGTAAGTGTGCAATTGTGTGGATGTGAGTGTTAGGGCAGGTTAGGTGAGTTAGGGTTAGGGTGTGGGTTAGGTATGTGTGCGATTGTGTGGATGTGAGGGTTAGGGCGGGTTAGGTGAGTTAAGGTTAGGGAGCAGATGAGGTGAGTGTGCGATAGTGACAGACCTTAGGGTTGCACACAGTCTCCTCTTCTTTCATTTACGCATTCACTCACAAGATCAGTCTCACTGTCTCAATCCCTCTCTCACACAGTCTCCGCTGCTTATAAACACAAATTCAGTCACATCACTCTTGCTTTCTTTCACTCTGTCTCACACACACGCACACACACACACACACACACACACACACACACACACACACACACACACACACACACACACACACACACACACACACACACACACACACACACACACACACACACGTCTAACGTTTTGAGTTGACTTCCTTTTTATATTTTACACTTGCTAAACAGCAAAAGTGCTGCTTAGCGAGCATAAAATAATGGCAGCTGTTCTGTTTTGTCAGTATGAGCTCCACAGTGGCTTGATATGCTGCCGTGAAGTGGTGCACTCTTTCTTCTCAGCGGGCATTAGTTGTATATTAATACCCTGCTGGAGAATGCTCGTTCTCCAATCAGGGTACTGATATACAGTTTGCTCATTGTCTAATGCAAAACAATCAAAATATAACCATTTTGCTTCACTACTCTGGCTAGGCTTATAAATGCCCTAGGGCAGATAGCCTAGTACGAACCTATGAACCTATGAACCTATGAACTAGAGGGCAATGATGGAATGCATTTTCTCACCAATCAAAAATAAATTCAAACCAAGTAAATAAATGAAAAGGAAAGGAAAGGGCTGTCAAAATAGTACAATACGTATTGACAAAACTATATACAAAGACAACAGTCAAAAATCAAGGAGCATGCTACTGTCCAGAAGGCCAAACAATCCTACTTCAGCAACGCAGTTATAGTAACAGACCTCATGAGCTTTACTAAATGAATACAAACAAAGAAAAACATATTGTGACTCCAATGACATTAATAGCATTTCACAAATAAGTGAGGCACAAAGGGTAATGGATCTGGACTAATTTTTTTAGGAACTAAGGGCTTTACAATAAAATTAATTATATTTATCAAGGGAAGAGAAATAAGCTGTGAAGTAAGCATTTTGCTTCCCATGTTAAGCAGTTGCTTTTTAACAGAAAAGTAAATTTGGGCTCACCCACAACTACCTTTGGGTAGTGTTCAGTTAAGCTACATGATTCAGTGGAAGTAAAGAATAGCGTTGTGGGGGAAAAGCACATAAGCATACCGTTCAACTGTCCCAATTTTGTATTGAATATTTGGCACATCCCTGTGAAATTTATGATTTGAAAGAACATGTGGCTCAGTCTCAACTATACCTGGTTTTACCTCATATTTTCCCAGCCTCTTGCTAAATTTTTGAGTTACTGGTAAATCACGAAGGATTACAGTCAGTCAATAATGGGATACATTAGAGTTTGCACTTCTTCAGAAAATGCACACTAATGGAAATCCTGTTAGTCTATTAACTTTTCAAGACAATTAGAAAAAATATTTAAAAATGTTTCCTGATTTTTGTCTTTCCACCCTTATGTTTCCCTGATTCTTGAGCAGTTGAGAGTTATGAAAGAGATGACCAGTACAGAGCATTATATTACCGATATTATTGCTGCTAAGTTATTGCCCCTCCCCCTTGTAAAATTTGTAATTTTATGAAAAAGTTCTGATGATTACATTCAGTCAGTAGTGCCTAATATTGTTTAGAAAATGAGTGGTTATGCAAAACCTGTCAGAGTAATATTTAAAAACTCCCCCTGATTTGGTAATGTGACCACAGCTGTAGCTTTCTCTCCAGGCATCATGTAAAATAAAAAACAAAAATCTTACATAAAACTGCAGCAAGCTGCTTGCTGTTAATATAAAAAGCAGATGTTATGTTGTCTCATCCCACCTTCAGTCTTGCTACTTTGAGTTTGGAGCTGAAACCTCGGCTCCGACTCGGCCTATACTAAAGCTCAAGAGCTTCTTCTGGCTCAAGGCTGAATACCTATCCCATAGTGCTTAGCGGCTGTTCCCCAGATCTTGTTTGCCACTTGAAGCTTTGGGATTGTCTTCACTGGCTCAGGCTTGGAAAATTTAATATTTTATATATTTTTCTAACTTTTGTGTCAAATTGTTAGTTATTTTTATGTATTAGTGCAACAGTCTTGTGCTATTTTTAGTCCTTTTCAAACCTTGTAAGTTTATTTTGCAGCTATCTTTTCTTTGGGCCTTATTTTCTCCACAAGAATCCCTTTTTAAATTAGAGGATTCTTGCCCTTTTTTCTTCTTTATAAGCCTTTTAGGAGTAATCCTTTTAGGAGGAGATAGTTGTTTAACTTAGAGACTTCTCCTCCCCTCCTTTTTCTTCTCTTTAAAAAAAAATAAATAAATATAGTACCGTATTTTAGATATAGGTGAGTGAGTTTGTTTCTTTGCTGCTTTCTCTTTATAACAGTTATAGTTGTTGTTTTAACTTTTATTGAGAATTTTTTTCCTTATAGCTAGTATGTCTAAGGAACCAGCTAAGGAACATAAGTCAGGATTCAAAAAGTGTGATTCCTGCACTCAGAAGATGTCCAGTACTGACGGACACAATAGTTGAATGTACTGTCTGGGTCCACTCCATCTTCAGGACTCCTGTTCCATTTGTCATAGTTTTAGTGCCAGGGTCTTGCAAGAGAGGAGGAATAAGCTTATATTGAGGGGCTTATTAAAAGTGGATGAATGAAATCAGATTAAAAAGTCAGGCAAGACTCCAAAGTCTGCTTCATCAGCTCCAGTGTCTGAGCCGACAAGCAACACCAGGCATGATGCTGTCTCAGCTCCGAGAGTTATCAGAGCTGAAAAACATAGTTCTCCCTCAGCTCCATCTGTCTCATCAGAGTCATTGCGGAGCTGAAAGAGGAAAGTGTCACTGTCCTTGGACCCTGTTCGCTTGGTGCCGGTCTCTCCTTTATTACAGTAGGTGGCAGGCAGCCACAAGTCTTCCAGTCATTCCTCTAGATCCTCCAGGATATCGGATGAGGAATTGGAGCGGGTAGAGAAGAGGTTGCTTCGAACCTAGGCCCTAGCTGAAATTCTTTCGAGCCCAGCCCATCAGACCATGTAGCCGACAATGGTACATTCTACTATGACTATTCCTCCTCCAACTCGGATGAGTTTGGAGTCAGAGAGTATGGAAGTCATTGTGCTGGATCCACCAGAGCCAGTAATCACTACTGATATCTCAGATTTTTATTTTATTTATTTTATTTTATTTAACATTTGTTGACCGGGAAAGTCCGACTAGGTTCCACAGATCCTGTTTTCAGCGGAGGCCCGGGGAGAAATGCTCCAGAAATATGTCTTTAGATCCGACATCTGCTCCGGTTTCTTCGATGCTTTTGTCGATTGAGGGACCTGGGGGCCAACACTCCCTGGTTGGGGGGAGAGTCAGGTTGGACCCTTGTTGGAGCTGGCTCTCCCACTTGGCGCCTCAGCTCAGGTGAGTTCAGCTCCCACATCTGCCTTGGAGCCACCCTCCTTGGTGCCAAGGAGATGTCCTGGTCTCTCAGGGCCAGAGTCGCTCTCGGCCCAGGATCATGGTGCCTTCGAGGTGCTGCGGAGTGTGCTCTCCACTGAGTCTACTCCACCTTCGGCTCCAGCCTCACTTCCCCCTAAGGGACTGGTGTCCACCTCTTCATTACCTCTTCATCAATCACAGAGTAGAGAGTCAGTGCCCTAGGAAGCCACAATGGGTGGATACTCCTCTTCCGATACCTCTCTGGAACATACCCCTGAGGAGGTCCCTCAGAAGAGAGAGTGTAAGAGGAAACACATAGACTCCTCTGAGTCTGTCACTTCTGATACCGACTTAGAGGATTCAGAAGAGTCCCCAAGGTCCTCCTCTGAGTATGTTTCCTTTTCAGACATCCTGGAGATCCTTAAACAGAGGGGTGGCTGGAAGTCCCTTTCCCCTTCTGAAGATGACTCGGTATACCTGGAGGCATTTGGATCTCACCTCTCTAGCTCTTGGGTGTCTCCACCTTTCGACCCTCTCCTGGGTTTGGTGAGCTGGAAGGTGTGGGACTCTCCGGACTCCGTGGACACCTTTTCTGCTGAGGCCTAATAAGTTCATTAGGGCCCCAGAAGATAGGCAGTACTTAACTAAAGGGGTTCCTGTAGATGCAATGGTGGTGGTAGCAGCCACAAAAAAGGAGTTAGCTGAAACCTCTGTATCTGTTCATCCACCGAACAAGGATTCTCATACAATGGATAGATAGAGGAAGCATATGTTCTCTTCAGAGGCCTTTACTTTACAGTTGCTGAATTATTTGTTGCATTTCACGTGACTTCAGAGGGATCTCCTAAAAGAGCTAGGAGATACCCTGCAAGGTGCTACAAGCCAGGACTTATCTGATAAGGTTAACGCCTGGCTTGCAACCTTAACCTCCATATCTAACTCCTAAATGTGGCTCATATCTTATGCAGCCGATGGAGCAAGCAGGGCAGCAGGTACAGGAATAGCTTTTCGTAGACATTCCTGGATGCACCTATGTGAGTTTGCAGAACCCTTCCGCGCTTTCTTTATTGACGCTCCCTTTGATGGCTTGTCATTGTTCAGGCCTAAAGTAAAATAAACTCATCAGGAGCCAACAAGATGTTAAGACTCTGTCTGCCATTGGAGTCCATTTTTCTGCCCCTACCAGACCTTATCCTAAATGTCAAAAGGGCGGGAAAATGTGGTTCCGTAAGTCCAAAGGAGCCTTATTTGGCACTCATGGTGATCCTTCCCCCAGGGGCAGAGGGGGAAACAACGAAAGATGCCGTCCACGCAGCAGAGGTGGTCTGCAAAAACAGAGCGACAGAGATACTTTCTCTGGTAGGCCCTTTCAGCGCTCCTGCCACCTCTGGAGGCAGTTGGGGCGAGGCTATCACTGTACCTGGAAGCCTGGTTGAATTTGACTCAAGACAAATGGGTACAGTCCATTATATCCAGAGGATACAACATTCCCTTCCAATGTACACCTCGACCACCAAAGTCTATCCCAGACAGTCCACCCAGTCAAAGGGATCAAGCAACACTAGAAATACAAAAGTTGCTAGAAAAAAGAGTCATCCAAGAAGTCCCTGCAGACCAGTTAGGTCCAGAATTTACTCAAGGTTTTTTTTAGTTCCAAAAAAAACAGGGGACTGGAGACCCATATTGGATCTCAGCAGACTAAACAAGTCGGTGAGAAAATAAAAGTTCTGGATGGTAACACTGCAGTCTATACTCCCATTCCTGGGGAAAGACAATTGGATGTGCTCATTAGATCTTCAGGACACATACTACAACATAAAGATGGACAGGCACCTAAGAAGATTTCTACACTTCCGGCTGGGAGCCAGTTATTACCAGTTCAGAGCTCTGCCCATTGGACTCACCACAGCCCCCAGGGTGTTTATCAAATGCATGGCAGTAGTCATGGCTCATCTGAGACACCAAGGATTCCAGGTGTTTCCATACTTAGACGACTGGTTTCTAGCTGCCACCATCAAGCAACTACTGATCAAAGCAAGAGACTACACCATTCATCTTTTCTCAAAACTAGGCATTATTATGAATACAGAAAAATCTGCCTTGTTGCCATCACAGCATATTACATTCATTGGTGCAGATTTAAATACAAGTGACATGTTGGCAAAGTTACCTCAAGAAAGGAGTGATTATTTTACTCAACAAGAACAGAGTACAGGCAAGATTTGTGCTGGAAGTCCTAGGCTCTATGGCAGTGATGATAACACTACTTCCCATGGCACGACTTCACATGAGAGTACTGCAGTGGCTGCTCTTCACCCAATGGTCCATGCAGGACTTACCCATGTCTCGCGAAATTTTCATAACTCCTTCTTGCAAGAAGGACTTACTGTGGTGGGTTCATGCCACTCAGGTAACAATGGGCAGACCATTTGTACTTCCTCAACGTATCGCTACAGTAACCATGGACACGTCCCAGATAGGGTGGCGGGGCATTACCTGGGACAGATGGTCTAAGGAGTTTGGAAAGATCATGAGTACCATTTGCATATCAATGTCCTAGAGATGAGGGCCATGCTTCTGGTGTTGCAAGCACTTCAGGACTCTCTTCCCAAGGGGACTATTGCAATTCAGACAGACAATATGTCGGTGGTTTGGTACATCAACAAGCAGGGGGGAACCAGATCCTATCCTCTATGTCGAGAGGCCCAGAGTATGGCAATGGGCGATATCTTCTCAACACTTTCTGACAGCAATGCATATCCTAGGGAAATCCAACATTATAGCAGATAGGCTAAGCATAGCGATTCTCATGTCTCATGAGTAGTCCTTCAATCAAGAAGTTGCGAACCAAATTTTTAAGAAATGGGGTCAGCCTTGCTGTGACCTTTTTGCCACTCCCTTCAATTCCAAATGCAGCAATGACTTTTTCCTAATTTCCCCTCTGGGAGAGTCACCAAGGGATGCACTAGTTCACGACTCACCCCTGGGTCTTCTTTATGCCTTTCCCCCATTTCCCTTGATTCCAAAGGTCATACAGAAAGCAAAGTTGTTGAGTCACAGGTTAATTCTCATTGCGCCATACTGGCCTCATCAGATTTGGTTCCCTTGGCCCTACCTTCAGGAGGACCCATGGATCCTGGACCCAGTGCCGGATCTTCTGACGCATCAGTCAGGAATGCTCCATCCTGCACTCCACACCCTCAAGCTGACAGCTTGGCTGCTCCACTTCCACTCTTAGCCAGGCTTCTGGAATTGTCCCCTGCAGTTCATCACATTCTAGTCTCTTCACACAAGCAGACGACTAGGAATGTGAATAGCAAATGGAAGAGGTTCTCTTGTTGGGCTGACAAAAGACATATAGATCCTTTTACAGCATCTATACCTCTAATCCTGGAATTTCTAACATAAACCTTTAATCAAGGGGCAGTGGTAGCCACTATCTGAGTTCAATTAGCTGCTATTTCTAATTATCATGTGGGAGAATGAGGATCTAGTCTAATGTCTCATAGACTTTGCAAAACCTTCCTAAACGGTACTTTTCTGTTAAGACTTCCCGTCAGAGAACCTCCTCCTCCTTGGGACCTCAACCTAGTATTGTCATCTTTGATTCTGCCCCTTTTCAAACCAGCATAATCTTGTTCATTAAAATTTTTGTCTTGGAAAACACTCTTCCTGACAACAATTACTTCAGCCAGGAGAGTGTCAGAGTTACAAGCCTTGTCTATCCATCCACCTTATTTGATCTTCCATAAAGGCAGAGTTTCCCTCAGAACAAATCCTTCCTTTTTACCAAAGGTTTGTTCTCAAGCCAATTTAAACCAGAGTATAGAATTACCAGTGTTTTTTTCCAAACTATGGCAATAAGGCAGAGTATAATTTTCATCAACTGAATGTGCACAGACAGTTACGTTTTTACTTGCACAGGACCAAAGAATTTAGGAAGTCAGACCAATTGTTTGTCTCCTATAAAGAAATAAAAAAAGTTTGGCAGTCTCAGAAATTAACTTTGTCCAAATGGCTTACTGAAACCATCACATATGTCTATGATTTCCACAACAAGGAACCGCCAGGGAAAATCAAAGGGCATTCAACTAGAGCTGTATCTACTGCCATTGCCTTTCAATCCAGACTTCCACTAGATTCAGTTTGTGCTGCTGCTGCTACATGGGTTAACCCTCATACTTTTATTACTCATTGCAAAGTAGATGTGGCCTCCCGGAACAGGGCATCCTTTGGTTCCACTGTCCTGAGGAGTTTATTCCCTTAAGCCACCCAAGAAAAGGGTGCTGGGGACTCTGTCCCAAGGTAGCAAGACTGAAGGTGAAATGGGACAACATAACATAAAGAAGTTATGTACTCACCATGACGTTCCATGTTTGTTGACCAGTATCTCACCTTCAGTCTTGCATCCCTCCAGCCATCCCCTCCTGAGTATCTAGAGGATTTTTTTCTCAGAAATTGGTAGATTATTTATTTATTTATTTATTTAAATGTGTTGACCGGGAGTGTCCGACTGGACGTGGGTCCATTTTCAGCGGAGGCCCGGGGAGAAAAGCTCCACAGTAAAATAAACAGACAGTAGTTACATTGGATTACATAGCGATTAACAATTTAACATAGAAATTACTTACAACATATTTACAGATGAAGAACATAGTACATCAGTAGACAACTAGAATCTTTATCTGTGAAGTACATAACAGGCATTAACAAATGTAACAATGAGAAGTTCCTGCTGTATAATAAGTACTAGGCTTATGAGCATCTGAGCTTGCTATCATCAAGGTAGTTAGTGGAGGTGAAAGAAAGGTAGTAGTTGGATGGGGTGGATGATATTAGAGTGGGAGTTGCAAGGGCATAGCCAGCATGTTTTTAGGTGCGCTTTTAATAAAGTTTTGAAGTTGGTGCATGATGGTACGGAGGTAATTGTGGGTGGGAGTGAATTCCATAATTTGGCTATGGCGCAAGAGAATAGTGCTTCACCAGCAGACTGGATAAGATCTGATTCCCTTCTTGCCTTTTCTTGTTAATTTTTTGACAAAATGTTTTTTCAGATATTATCCTTCTGGATATTGTACATATCATGGGAACCTTCCTTCTCAAACGAGATCTGGGGAATAGCCGCTAAGCACTATGGGATAGGTATTCAGCCTTGAGCCAGTAGAAGCTCTCGAGCTTTAGTATAGGCCGAGTCAGAGCTGAGGTTTCGGCTCCAAACCCAAAGTAGCAAGACTGAAGGCAAGATATTGGACAACAAACATGGAACATTATGGTGAGTACATAACTTCTTTTTTGCTCCAGTTAAAACAATAGGCGTGTTAGCGCTTCAGCCGTTACTGCAAATGCAGTATCGACATCCACTTACTGCCACACCATTACAGTTTAAGTAAGTAGTCCTAAAAGAAAAGGAAAGACTAGCTGACAACCTTCATTTTAATATTTCTTTTGCAAGCTTGCAACCTGAATCTCATTACAGCTGCAGTTTGCAGCAATTTATTTAGTGGCAACAAGCAAAAGCTACTGTTTCCCAACTGTATCACTGAAATATCAGGAATAATTACGTTTCTCAACTGTCCCTGATTTAGTCTTATATGTTCTTCCTGGCCCTAGTAAAATGTGTGTTTTCCTGTAAAATAACTGAGGATTACAGACAGTCAGTAAAGAATGCTACATATTACAGTTCTGTACTTATTCAGAAAATGCACGATGATGAAAATGCCATTGTTGTATTAACTTTTCAACATAAGAGTACTGCTCCTGGTTCTTGAGCTAAGTTGAAAATTATGAGTGAAGAGATTGCCGCAGAACAGTGCATACAGTACCGATATTCCTACATTCCGGCATTTTCTAACTTAGTCTGCATATACTGTTAATGTAATTGCAGGGATTGTTGTATTTTTAAACTGATAGATTATTGTTTTAACTATCCCCCCCCCAACAATTTTCTTTCATTTACATGTGCAGCAGGTCTTTTCACCGGAAGTAACAGTTCAGTGATCCATTTTTTTACAAGTTGTCTTTTATGCACGCAGCAAGTTCCAAAATCATTTCAGAACTTGCTGCATTTGTAAAGGATAACTTGCAAAAAAATACACTCTGTAAATAATTACATTTTGAACTTTTAGCTCTTCAGAACTAGAGCTTTTAGGAGCAAATTAGCTTTAATATTATTATCCTTAAAAATAGTTGTATGTTTCCCACGGGGAACAGAAACTAAGAAACTGAAATTAATTACACATTAACACACACCCTGGATGGCATTATTGCACTTTCAGAATGTGCATTTTGCAAAATTGTTGTGTTTTATTTGCTTATTTTTTAAGTACTATATATTTTATTTGTATATTTCTGATGTAAAATAGTTCCTCCGCCTAATGTTTTAAACTTTCTGAAGTATATGTTAATGGTGCTGGAAGAAGCATTTTACATTAACAATATATTTAAAAAATTAATTTAGCACTTAATAAAGAAATAAGTAAGTAAAATGCAACAATTTTACAGACAGCCCATTCTCTCTCTCAAACACACACAGTCTTCTCTGCTTTCATACATGCACTCACTCACACAAGATCGCTCTCACTCTCTCGATGTCTCTCCTACACACACAGTCACTTCTGCTTTCATACACACATTCATTCACACAAGACTGCTCTCTCTCTCTCTCTCTCTTGATCACACACACATACACACACACACACACACACACACACACACACACACACACACACACACACACACACACACACACACACAGTCTCCTCTGCTTTCATACACACATTCACTCACACATGCAGACAGAAAAATAAGCATACACGCATGCACACACACACACACACACACACACACACACACACACACACACGCACACACGCACACACGCACACACACACACACACACACACACACACACACACACACACACACACACACACACACACACACACACTTCTTTCTTTGGCCGTTAGTTTTTTAGCAGTCCGAGCTCCACTGCAGCTTGATATGCTGCCGTGAAGCGGTGGGCTAATTTTTCACTGGGCATTACTTGTACATTAATACCCTGCTGGAGAACGCTTGTTCTCCAATCAGGGTACTGATGTACAGTTTGGCCATTCTCTAAAAATTGATAGAAGCCTTTCCAAACCTGTAGAAGCTGGCTAGAATAATGTAAACCATGTGAGAAAAGTGTAGATACCAGGGTGTGTCAGATCTACAGGACAAAGTGCTAGGGTGGGCATTATTTAATATATTTGTACTTAACATCATACTGAAAACTGAAAATAGGTTCAGCTCATTTGCAGTTTAACCCATAATAGGGACTGCTGTAGCAGCTACAGTAATTAGTCTGTGAAGATCATTAAGTGGGTATGCAAATGGCAGCTGAAGTTCAGAGCTCAGAAGTGCAGGGTTATGCACCAGAGGAATAACCAAAGAGAAAAAATATAAAACAGTAGATATGCTACTTGAGAGTGTTGAGGAGAAAAGGGAGGTAAATGTTACAACTCTACGTGGTCTGCTTCTCTTAGCTTTAATGACTACGCAGTAGTTAAAGACAGGACTGGTTGTGTAGCTGCAGAGGACATTTACCAGCGGCATGGGGATGTAAGGGCTAGATTATGATGGAAGACTGAGAGTACTGTGTATGTACACACTGGAAGATGGGATGTTTTGGGGTATACTATAATGCTGATGCACTGCATTGTAAGGGTCAGGTGGGAGGGTAAAATTCATCAAAATGGATAAAATGACTATACAGCCAACAAAAAGAAGGCAGAAGGTGAAAAATTCAGGACAGATGTATGAAAGTATTTCTTAATGGACACTATACTAGGGTAATAGAAAGTGTGCTAATGTAATGGAATGTGCCATAGAATGAGCTAGTGGAGAAAGAAACAACAGAACATTTCAGGGTCATCTTTGATAGACAGAAGAAGTTCATGAGTGGGCAAGGGCAGCTGCTGGGTATACCACTCAACTATCCAGATTTTTGCAGAATGCCCAGATTTTTGCCTCATATTTTTGGTCTGTTTTTCATAAAATGTGTGGATTTCTGACAAATCACTTAGTAGTGAATTTGGGTCTATATTAGATCAGCAAATGCTTAAAAAAGCAAACGCTGATTGATCGAACTTATGTAAGTGAAAGCTTAAAATATCGAAGCAACAGAAACCGAATTTTTCCTAGGGAAGGAATTTGGTTATCCATTTCTGTTGCTTCGGTATTTTCGGTGCTGTGGTAGAAAGTTACGGGTTGGGTTCAGGCAAGTGTGCGATTGTGTGGATATGAGTGTTAGGGCGGGTTAGGTGAGTTAGGGTTAGGGCGTGGGTTAGGTATGTGTGCGATTGTGTGGACGTGAGGGTTAGGGCGGGTTAGGTGAGTTAGGGTTAGGGAGCGGGTGAGGTGAGTGTGCGATAGTGACGAACCTTAGGGTTAGGGTTTGGGTTAAGGTAAGTGGATAGTTAGTGGTGTGTGTATAGTTTAGTGTAGGGTTAGGTGTCAGATTTTAGGTGTATGTGTGTGGATTGCTGTTTGTTTGGTGTGCTTGTGTTGTGTGTATGTGTTTTGGAACAGCAATTTTTTTCCCTAGGAAAAAAATCGCTGTTCTGACAGTTCGAGATTGTAAGCTTTCACTTACCTAAGTTCAATCAATCAGCATTCGCTTTTTTAAGCATTCGCTGATCTAATATAGACCCGTGAATTCACTAAATAATGACACATTCGAGTTTCTGACTTCATGTCCTTCAGAAATGCATGCTAACATGAATCATATTAATCATAGGATCATAGGAATTTACTAGGTTATTGGCCCTGAGACCCTTATGAGCCCAGCAAAGAGTTTAGCCCATGTTTAGACAAGTCAGCACCCAAAGCCTCTGTCCAGCAGGGAAACAGGTGGAATCCCAGGGGTGCATTTTCTGTTTCCCATCCAGTTCTCCAGGTTGCACTTAAAAAGGGATAATGAGGTACTCTGACATGGAGAGGGAGTCTATTCCACAGATGGGGGTGTCTCTGGGACACAAATCTGTCCTGCCAACAAGTCCTATTAATGTTACAGACCAGGTTGAGGTCACATGTGCGAGTTACTTGAGTGGAGTTTGACTTGCAGATATGACAGACATAGGTCACCTCTGAGGAGCCTGTATGAAACTGAGTAGAGGGGATAGGGCTTTTAAACCGTTGGTGTAGAGTAGATGTTTGAGGCCCTGGATTCTCTTGGTGAGGAACATCTGTGGTTTCTCCAGCTGCTGCATGTGCTTTGCGAGGTACATGCTGAAGTGGAGTTGTACTCAGTAATTGGCTTTATAAGGGAAGAATACAAGGATGTTATGATCTCCTTGTCCCTGGATGACATACCCTTTCTTATGAAGTGGGCTATGTAGAAAGCTTTCTGTACAACGGAAGCAACATGGTGGTCAAAAGTGAGATTGCTATCAACCTGGGTGCCCAAATCCCTCACAACTGACTGCGTGCCTAGGACATATTTATTTATTTTACATTTTTTAACTGGGAGAAGTCTGACTGGACACAGGTACATTTTCAGCAGAGGCCCAAGGAGGAAAAACTCCACATAACAATAAGAAAACATATGAGTAAACAACTATACATACAAGAAAACAAGCAAGCATACATAAGCAAACATTAACAATTTCTAGGTAGTTTATATAGTGAATGATGCATGCTAGAAAAACTTGAGAGTTTCAGTTTT
This sequence comes from Protopterus annectens, assembly GCF_019279795.1. Classification (NCBI taxonomy): domain Eukaryota; kingdom Metazoa; phylum Chordata; order Ceratodontiformes; family Protopteridae; genus Protopterus; species Protopterus annectens. Next base: position 951,150,321 of record NC_056741.1, on the reverse strand, counting down.
TTTTTTTTTCACTAGAAGAAGGTTATTAGTTCTGTTCAGAACCTTACATTAGTTAAACAGGTCGACTGGCACTGTAAAAGACTTATCATTGGAAGATTTGGAGCTTGGCAGAATCCTAGCAACAGTGCAGAGTATGGATTAACCAGGGGAGTAGCATGGGCAAAGCCAGTTATTTTAAGTAATGTGTTTTGAGGAGTTTTTTAAATTGGAGGTAGGACGTAGTAGAAGTTAACTGGCTTAGGAGTGAATTCCAGATGTTGGCAATGGAGCGGGCAAAGAGAGATTTCCCAGCATCATTTTTATGTTTGATGACAGTGATGAGGTTTTGATTATTAGATCTTAAGGCTCTAGTGGTGGTATAGAGATGAATTAAATGCTGAAGTGCTGTTTTTTTTCTGGAAGACAGTAAAGCTTGTGTGCTATTAAGAGTTAGTTTAGTAAGAGAAGCTGACAATATACATGGTTGTGTAATAAACAGTACTTAGTAAACTCTGGAAGAGCCATTACTCAAAGCATTTCACCTACGTTTAGCTACAGGCTTTGTGCCTGACATTTGGCACACTGCAGTGGTGATGCTATTCTACAAAGGAGGCCCAACCACCAAACTTATGATTAACTTCTTTGAGAGGGTTACAAAGGCTGTTGACAGTGGTCACACTGTTCACATGGCATATATTAGGCTGGTCAAGGTATTTGACACCATATCCTATGCTGGAATTGTAAGTAACTTTATCATCTTAAAAATAGATCCCTATGTGGTAAGGTGGATAGCAAACTGTCTAAAAGACAGAGCCCATACAGTGAGAGTGGCAGGACACCTATCAGAAAGTTTGAAAAACAGTGGTGCCCCCTAGGACTCAGTGCTGGGACCCCTTCTTTTCGGCATTTACTTTTTTGATCTCCTGATTGGGAACAAAGACATCTGGCTAACTAAGTATGTAGATGACTGAAAACTGGAAATTATTGTCAAATTCCCCTCTGATACCCAAACCGCTCATCAAGAACTTACATAAATCACTAGTGTACTGAAAATGTGCTTAAATTAAATGCAAAAAGTGCTGTACTGTCTTGTAATCTCTTGAGGAGAGAGCTATACCTTGCTTTCTGTGCAAAAGGAGACCCAGTTGCCCTGCATTTCTTGTATTTTCATATAAATCTTAAGCAGCAGATAAATAAAATGCAGTGCGGGTATGGCCTGTGGGGGTCTATATTAGATCAGCGAACGCTTAAAAAACAAACGCTGATTGATCAAACTTATGTAAGCGAAAACTTAAAATATCGAAGCAACAGAAACACAAATTTTTTCGTAGGGAAAGAATTCGGTTGTCCATTTCTGTTGCTTCAGTATTTTCTGTGCTGTGGTGGAAAGTTACGGGTCGGGTTCAGGTAAGTGTGCAATTGTGTGGATGTGAGTGTTAGGGCAGGTTAGGTGAGTTAGGGTTAGGGCATGGGTTAGGTATGTGTGCGATTGTGTGGATGTGAGGGTTAGGGTGGGTTAGGTGAGTTAGGGTTAGGGAGCGGGTGAGGTGAGTGTGCGATAGTGATGGACCTTAGGGTTGCACACAGTCTCCTCTTCTTTCATTTACGCATTCACTCACAAGATCACAAGATCAGTCTCACTGTCTCGATCCCAGTCTCACACAGTCTCCGTTGCTTATAAACACAAGTCACATCACAATCACACACACACACACACACACACACACACACACACACACACACACACACACACACACACACACACACACACACACACGTCTAACGTTTTGAGTTGACTTCCTTTTTATATTTTACACTTGCTAAACAGCAAAAGTGCTGCTTAGCGAGCATAAAATAATGGCGGCTGTTCTGTTTTGTCAGTATGAGCTCCACAGTGGCTTGATATGCTGCCGTGAAGTGGTGCACTCTTTCTTCTCAGCAGGCATTAGTTGTATATTAATACCCTGCTGGAGAATGCTCGTTCTCCAATCAGGGTACTGATGTACAGTTTGCTCATTGTCTAATGCAAAACAATCAAAATAGAACCATTTTGCTTCACTACTAGAGGGCAATGATGAAATGCATTTTCTCACCAATCAAAAATAAATTCAAACCAAGTAAATAAATGAAAAGGAAAGGAAAGGGCTGTCAAAATAGTACAATACGTACTGACAAAACTATATACAAAGACAACAGTCAAAAATCAAGGAGCATGCTACTGTCCAGAAGGCCAAACAGTCCTACTTCAGCAACGCAGTTATAGTAACAGACCCCATGCACTTTACTAAATGAATACAAACAAAAAAAAACATATTGTGACTCCAATGACATTAATAGCATGTCACAAATAAGTGAGGCACAAAAGGTAATGGATATGGACGAAATTTTTTAGGAACTAATGGCTTTACAATAAAATTAATTATATTTATCAAGGGAAGAGAAATAAGCCGTGAAGTAAGCATTTTGCTTCCCATGTTAAGCAGTTGCTTTTTAACAGAAAAGTAAATTTGGGCCCACCCACAACTACCTTTGGATAGTGTTCAGTTAAGCTACATGATTCAGTGGAAGTAAAGAATAGCGTTGTGGGAGAAAAGCACATAAGCATACCGTTCAACTGTCCCAATTTTGTATTGCATATTTGGCCCATCCCTGTGAAATTTATGATTTGAAAGAACATATGGCTCAACCTCAACTGTACCTGGTTTTACCTCATATTTTCCCAGCCTCTTGCTAAATTTTTGAGTTACTGGTAAATCACGAAGGATTACAGTCAGTCAATAATTGGATACATTAGAGTTTGCACTTCTTCAGAAAATGCACACTAATGGAAATCCTGTTAGTCTATTAACTTTTCAAGACAATTAGAAAAAATATTTAAAAATGTTTCCTGATTTTTGTCTTTCCATCCTTATGTTTCCCTGATTCTTGAGCAATTGAGAGTTATGAAAGAGATGATCAGTACAGCGCATTATATTACCGATATTATTGCTGCTAAGTTATTGCCCCTCCCACCTGTAAAATTTGTAATTTTATGAAAAAGTTCTGATGATTACATTCAGTCAGTAGTGCCTGATATTGTTTAGAAAATGAGTGGTTATGCAAAACCTGTCAGAGTAATATTTAAAAACTCCCCCTGATTTGGTAATGTGACCACAGCTGTAGCTTTCTCTCCAGGCATCACGTAAAATAAAAAAACAAAAATCTTACATAAAACTGCAGCAAGCTGCTTGCTGTTAATATAAAAAGCAGATGTTATGTTGTCTCATCCCGCCTTCAGTCTTGCTACTTTGAGTTTGGAGCTGAAACCTCGGCTTCGACTCGGCCTATACTAAAGCTCAAGAGCTTCTTCTGGCTCGAGGCTGAATACCTATCCTATAGTGCTTAGCGGCTGTTCCCCAGATCTTGTTTGCCACTTGAAGCTTTGGGATAGTCTTTACTGGCTCAGGCTTGGAAAATTTTATATTTTATATATTTTTCTAACTTTTGTGTTAAATTGTTAGTTATTTTTATGTATTAGTATTAGTGCAACAGTCTTGTGCTATTTTTAGTCCTTTTCAAACCTTGTAAGTTTATTTTGCAGCTATCTTTTCTTTGGGCCTTATCTTCTCCACAAGAATCCCTTTTTAAATTAGAGGATTATTGCCCTTTTTTCTTCTTTATAAGCTTTTTAGGAGTAATCCTTTTAGGAGGAGATAGTTGTTTAACTTAGAGACTTCTCCTCCCCTCCTTTTTTTTCTCTTTAAAAAAAAAAAAATAAATATAGTACCTTATTTTAGATATAGGTGAGTGAGTTTGTTTCTTTGCTGCTTTCTCTTTATAACAGTTATAGTTGTTGTTTTAACTTTTATTGAGAATTTTTTTCCTTATAGCTAGTATGTCTAAGGAACCAGCTAAGGAACATAAGTCAGGATTCAAAAAGTGTGATTCCTGCACTCAGAAGATGTCCATTACTGACGGACACAATAGTTGAGTGTACTGTCTGGGTCCACTCCATCTTCAAGACTCCTGTTCCATTTGTCATAGTTTTAGTGCCAGGGTCTTGCAAGAGAGGAGGAATAAGCTTATATTGAGGGGCTTATTAAAAGTGGATGAATGAAATCAGATTAAAAAGTCAGGCAAGACTCCAAAGTCTGCTTCATCAGCTCCAGTGTCTGAGCCGACAAGCAGCACCAGGCATGATGCTGTCTCAGCTCCGAGAGTTATCAGAGCTGAAAAACATGGTTCTCCCTCAGCTCCATCTGTCTCATCGGAGCCGTTGCGGAGCTAAAAGAGGAAACTGTCACTGTCCTTGGACCCTGTTCGCTTGGTGCCGGACTCTCCTTTATTACAGTAGGTGACAGGCAGCCACAAGTCTTCCAGTCATTCCTCTAGATCCTCCAGGATATCGGATGAGGAATTGGAGCGGGTAGAGAAGAGGTTGCTTCGAACCTAGGCCCTAGCTGAAATTCTTTCGAGCCCAGCCCATCAGACCATGTAGCCGACAATGGTACATTCTACTATGACTATTCCTCCTCCAACTCGGATGAGTTTGGAGTCAGAGAGTATGGAAGTCATTGTGCTGGATCCACCAGAGCCAGTAATCACTACTGATATCTCAGATCCGATGTCTGCTCCGGTTTCTTTGATGCTTTTGTCGATTGAGGGACCTGGGGGCCAACACTCCCTGGTTGGGGGGAGAGTCAGGTTGGACTCTTGTTGGAGCCGGCTCTCCCACTTGGCGCCTCAGCTCAGGTGAGTTCGGCTCCCACATTTGCCTTGGAGCCACCCTCCTTGGTGCCAAGGAGATGTCCCGGTCTCTCAGGGCCAGAGTCGCTCTCGGCCCAGGACCATGGTGCCTTCGAGGTGATGCGGAGTGTGCTCTCCACTGAGTCTACTCCACCTTTGGCTCCAGACTTTCTTCCCCCTAAGGGACCGGTGTCCACCTCTTCATTACCTCTTCATCAATCACAGAGTAGAGAGTCAGTGCCCCAGGAAGCCACAATGGGTGGATACTCCTCTTCTGATACCTCTCTGGAACATACGCCTGAGGAGGTCCCTCAGAAGAGAGAGTGAAAGAGGAAACACATAGAGTCCTCTGAGTCTGTCACTTCTGATACCGACTTAGAGGATTCAGAAGGGTCCCCAAGGTCCCCCTCTGAGTATGTTTCCTTTTCAGACATCCTGGAGATCCTTAAACAGAGGGGTGGCTGGAAGTCCCTTTCCCCTTCTGAAGATGACTCGGTATACCTGGAGGCATTTGGATCTCACCCCTCTAGCTCTTGGGTGTCTCCACCTTTCAACCCTCTCCTGGGTTTGGTGAGCTGGAAGGTGTGGGACTCTCCGGACTCAGTGGACACCTTTTCTGCTGAGGCCTAATAAGTTCATTAGGGCCCCGGAAGATAGGCAGTACTTAACTAAAGGGGTTCCTGTAGATGCAATGGTGGTGGTAGCAGCCACAAAAAAGGAGTTAGCTGAAACCTCTGTATCTGTTCATCCACCGAACAAGGATTCTCATACAATGGATAGATAGAGGAAGCATATGTTCTCTTCAGCGGCCTTTACTTTACAGTTGCTGAATTATTGTTGCATTTCACGTGACTTCAGAGGGATCTCCTAAAAGAGCTAGGAGATACCCTGCAAGGTGCTACAAATCAGGACTTATCCGATAAGGTTAACGCCTAGCTTTCAACCTTAACCTCCATATCTAACTCCTAAATGTGGCTCATATCTTATGCAGCCGATGGAGCAAGCAGGGCAGCAGGTACAGGAATAGCTTTTCGTAGACATTCCTGGATGCACCTATGTGAGTTTGCAGAACCCTTCCGCTCTTTCTTTATTGACACTCCCTTTGACGGCTTGTCATTGTTCAGGCCTAAAGTAAAAGAAACTCATCAGGAGCCAACAAGATGTTAAGACTCTGTCTGCCATTGGAGTCCATTTTTCTGCTCCTGCCAGACCTTATCCTAAATGTCAAAAGGGTGGGAAAATGTGGTTCCGTAAGTCCAAAGGAGCCTTATTTGGCACTCATGGTGATCCTTCCCCCAGGGGCAGAGGGGGAAACAACAAAAGATGCCATCCACACAGCAGAGGTGGCCTGCAAAAACAGAGCGACAGAGATACTTTCTCTGGTAGGCCCTTCCAGCGGTCCTGCCACCTCTGGTGGCAGTCAGAGTGAGGATATCACTGTACCTGGAAGCCTGGTTGAATTTGACTCAAGACAAATGGGTACAGTCCATTATATCCAGAGGATACAACATTCCCTTCCAATGTACACCTCGACCACCAAAGTCTATCCCAGACAGTCCACCCGGTCAAAGGTATCAAACAACACTAGAAATACAAAAGTTGCTAGAAAAAAGAGTCATCCAAGAAGTCCCTGCAGACCAAATAGGTCCAGAATTTACTCAAGGCTTTTTTTAGTTCCAAAAAAAACAGGGGAATGGAGACCCATATTGGATCTCAGCAGACTAAACAAGCTGGTGAGAATATCAAAGTTCTGGATGGTAACAATGCAGTCTATACTCCCGTTCTTGGGGGAGGACAATTGGATGTGCTCATTAGATCGTCAGGACACATACTACAACATAAAGATGGACAGGCACCCAAGACGATTTCTACACTTCCGGCTGGGAGCCAGTCATTACCAGTTCAGAGCTCTGCCCTTTGGACTCACCACAGCCCCCAGGGTGTTTATCAAATGCATGGCAGTAGTCATGGCTCATCTGAGACACCAAGGATTCCAGGTGATTTCATACTTAGACGACTGGCTTCTAGCTGCCACCATCAAGCAACTACTGATCAAAGCAAGAGCCTACACCATTCATCTTTTCTCAAAACTAGGCATTATTATGAATACAGAAAAATCTGCCTTGTTGCCATCACAGCATATTACATTCATTGGTGCAGATTTAAATACAAGTGACATGTTGGCAAAGTTACCTCAAGAAAGGAGTGATTATTTTACTCAACAAGAACAGAGTACAGGCAAGATTTGTGCTGGAAGTCCTAGGCTCTATGGCAGTGATGATAACACTACTTCCCATGGCACGACTTCACATGAGAATACTGCAGTGGCTGCTCTTCACCCAATGCTCCATGCAGGACTTACCCATGTCTCGCGAATTTTTCATAACGCCTTCCTGCAAGAAGGACTTACTGTGGTGGGTTCATGCCACTCAGGTAACAATGGGCAGACCATTTGTACTTCCTCAACCTATCGCTACAGTAACCACGGATGCGTCCCAGATAGGGTGGCGGGGCATTACCTGGGACAGATGGTCCAAGGAGTTTGGAAAGATCACGAGTACCATTTGCATATCAATGTCCTAGAGATGAGGGCCATACTTCTGGTGTTGCAAGCACTTCAGGACTCTCTTCCCAAGGGGACTATTGCAATTCAGACAGACAATATGTCGGTGGTTTGGTACATCAACAAGCAGGGGGGAACCAGATCCTATCCTCTATGTCGAGAGGCCCAGAGTATGGCAATGGGCGATATCTTCTCAACACTTTCTGACAGCAACGCATATCTCAGGAAAATCCAACATTATAGCAGATAGGCTAAGCATAGCGATTCTCATGCCTCATGAGTGGTCCTTCAATCAAGAAGTTGCAAACCAAATTTTTCACAAATGGGGTCAGCCTTGCTGTGACCTTTTTGCCACTCCCTTCAATTCCAAATGCAGCAATGACTTTTCCCTAATTTCCCCTCTGGGAGAGTCACCAAGGGATGCACTAGTTCACGACTCGCCCCTGGGTCTTCTTTATGCCTTTCCCCCATTTCCCTTGATTCCAAAGGTCATACAGAAAGCAAAGTTGTTGAGTCACAGGTTAATTCTCATTGCGCCATACTGGCCTCATCAGATTTGGTTCCCTTGGCCCTACCTTCAGGAGGACCCATGGATCCTGGACCCAGTGCCGGATCTTCTGACGCATCAGTCAGGAATGCTCCATCTTGCACTCCACACCCTCAAGCTGACAGCTTGGCTGCTCCACTTCCACTCTTAGCCAGGCTTCTGGAATTGTCCCCTGCAGTTCATCACATTCTAGTCTCTTCACACAAGCAGACGACTAGGAATGTGAATAGCAAATGGAAGGGGTTCTCTTGTTGGGCTGACAAAAGACATATAGATCCTTTTACAGCATCTATACCTCTAATCATGGAATTTCTAACATAAACCTTTAATCAAAGGGCAGTGGTAGCCACTATCCGAGTTCAATTAGCTGCTATTTCTAATTATCATGTGGGAGAATGAGGATCTAGTCTAATGTCTCATAGACTTTGCAAAGCCTTCCTAATTGGTACTTTTCTGTTAAGATCTCCCGTTAGAGAACCTCCTCCTCCTTGGGACCTCAACCTAGTATTGTCATCTTTGATTCTGCCCCTTTTCAAACCAGCATCATCTTGTTCATTAAAATTTTTGTCTTGGAAAACACTCTTCCTGACAACAATTACTTCAGCCAGGAGAGTGTCAGAGTTACAAGCCTTGTCTATCCATCCACCTTATCTGATCTTCCATAAAGGCAGAGTTTCCCTCAGAACAAATCCTTCCTTTTTACCAAAGGTTTGTTCTCAAGCCAATTTATACCAGAGTATAGAATTACCAGTTTTTTTTCCAAACTATGGCAATAAGGCAGAGTATAATCTTCATCAACTGGATGTGCACAGACAGTTACGTTTTTACTTGCACAGGACCAAAGAATTTAGGAAGTCAGACCAATTGTTTGTCTCCTATAAAGAAATAAAAAAAGTTTGGCAGTCTCAAAAATTAACTTTGTCCAAATGGCTTACTGAAACCATCACATATGTCTATGATTTCCACAACAAGGAACCGCCAGGGAAAATCAAAGGGCATTGAACTTGAGCTGTATCTACCGCCATTGCCTTTCAATCCAGACTTCCACTAGATTCAGTTTGTGCTGCTGCTGCTACATGGGTTAGCCCTCATACTTTTATTACTCACTGCAAAGTAGATGTGGCCTCCCGGAACAGGACATCCTTTGGTTCCACTGACCTGAGGAGTTTATTCCCTTAAGCCACCCAAGAAAAGGGTGTTGGGGACCCTGTCCCATGGTAGCAAGACTGAAGGCGAAATGGGACAGCATAACATAAAGAAGTTATGTACTCACCATGACGTTCCATGTTTGTTGACCAGTATCGAACCTTCAGTCTTGCGTCCCTCCAGCCATCCCCCTCCTGAGTATCTAGAGGAATTATTTCTCAGAAATTGGTAGATAAGATCTTATTCCCTTCTTGCCTTTTCTTGTTAATTTTTTGACAAAATGTTTTTTCAGATATTATCCTTTTGGATATTGTACATATCATGGGAACCTTCCTTCTCAAACGAGATCTGGGGAATAGCCGCTAAGCACTATGGGATAGGTATTCGGCCCTGAGCCAGTGGAAGCCCTCGAGCTTTAGTATAGGCCGAGTCAGAGCTGAGGTTTCGGCTCCAAACCCAAAGTAGCAAGACTGAAGGCAAGATATTGGACAACAAACATGGAACATTATGGTGAGTACATAACTTCTTTTTTGCTCCAGTTAAAACAATAGGCGTGTTAGCGCTTCAGCCGTTACTGAAAATGCAGTATCGACATTCACTTACTGCCACACCATTACAGTTTAAGTAAGTAGTCCTAAAAGAAAAGGACAGACTAGCTGACAACCTTCATTTTAATATTTCTTTTGCAAGCTTGCAACCTGAATCTCATTACAGCTGCAGTTTGCAGCAATTTATTTAGTGGCAACAAGCAAAAGCTACTGTTTCCCAACTGTATCACTGAAATATCGGGAATAATTACGTTTCTCAACTGTCCCTGATTTAGTCTTATATGTTCTTCCTGGCCCTAGTAAAATGTGTGTTTTCCTGTAAAATAACTGAGGATTACAGACAGTCAGTAAAGAATGCTACATATTACAGTTCTGTACTTATTCAGAAAATGCACGATGATGAAAATGCCATTGTTGTATTAACTTTTCAACATAAGAGTACTGCTTCTGGTTCTTGAGCCAATTTGAAAATTATGAGTGAAGAGATTGCCGCAGAGCAGTGCATACAGTACCGATATTCCTGCATTCCGGCATTCTCTAACTTAGTCTGCATATACTGTTAATGTAATTACAGGGATTGTTGTATTTTTAAACTGATAGATTATTGTTTTAACTATCCCCCCCCCAACAATTTTCTTTCATTTACATGTGCAGCAGGTCTTTTCACAGGAAGTAACAGTTCAGTGATCCATTTTTTTACAAGTTGTCTTTTACGCATGCAGCAAGTTCCAAAATCATTTCCGAACTTGCTGCATTTGTAAAGGATAACTTGCAAAAAAATACACTCTGTAAATAATTGCATTTTGAACTTTTAGCTCTTCAGAACTAGAGCTTTTAGGAGCAAATTAGCTTTAATATTATTATCCTTAAAAAATAGTTGTATGTTTCCCACGGGGAACAGAAACTAAGAAACTGAAATTAATTACACATTAACACACACCCTGGATGGCATTATTGCACTTACAGAATGTGCATTTTGTAAAATTGTTGTGTTTTATTTGCTTATTTTTTTAAGTACTATATATTTTTTTGTATATTTCTGATGTAAAATAGTTCCTCCGCCTAATGTTTTAAACTTTCTGAAGTATATGTTAATGGTGCTGGAAGAAGCATTTTACATGAACAATATATTTAAAAAATTAATTTAGCACTTAATAAAGAAATAAGTAAGTAAAATGCAACAATTTTACAGACAGCCCATTCTCTGTCATACACAGTCACTTCTGCTTTCATACATGCACTCACTCACACAAGATCGCTCTCACTCTCTCGATGTCTCTCTTACACACACAGTCACTTCTGCTTTCATACACACATTCATTCACACAAGACTGCTCTCTCTCTCTCTCTCTCTTGATCACACACACACACACACACACACACACACACACACACACACACACACACACACACACACACACACACACACACACACACACACACACACACACACACATATACACACACAGTCTCCTCTGCTTTCATACACACATTCACTCACACATGCAGACAGAAAAATAAACATACACGCATGCACACACACACACACACACACACACACACACACACACACACACACACACACACACACACACACACATGCACACACACACACACACACACACACACACACTTCTTTCTTTGGCCGTTAGTTTTTTAGCAGTCCGAGCTCCATGGCAGTTTGATATGCTGCCGTGAAGCGGTGGGCTAATTTTTCACTGGGCATTACTTGTACATTAATACCCTGCTGGAGAACGCTTATTCTCCAATCAGGGTACTGATGTACTCTTTGGCCATTCTCTAAAAATTGATAGAAGCCTTTCCAAACTTGTAGAAGTTGGCTAGAATAATGTAAACCATGTGAGAAAAGTGTAGATACCAGGGCATGTCAGATCTACAGGACAAAGTGCTAGGGTGGGCATTATTTAATATATTTGTACTTAACATCATACTGAAAACTGAAAATAGGTTCAGCTCATTTGCAGTTTAACCCATAATAGGGACTGCTGTAGCAGCTACAATAATTAGTCTGTGAAGATCATTAAGTGGGTATGCAAATGGCAGCTGAAGTTCAGAGCTCAGAAGTGCAGGTTTATGCACCAGAGGAATAACCAAAGAGAAAAAATATAAAATATGCTACTTGAGAGTGTTGAGCAGAAAAGGGAGGTAGATGTTACAACTCTACGTGGTCTGCTTCTCTTAGCTTTAATGACTACGCAGTAGTTAAAGACAGGACTGGTTGTGTAGCTGCAGAGGACAGTTACCAGCGGCATGGGGATGTAAGGGCTAGATTATGATGGAAGACTGAGAGTACTGTGTATGTACACACTGGAAGATGGGATGTTTTGGGGTATACTATAATGCTGATGCACTGCATTGTAAGGGTCAGGTGGGAGGGTAAAATTCATCAAAATGGATAAAATGACTATACAGCCAACAAAAAGAAGGCAGAAGGTGAAAAATTCAGGACAGATGTATGAAAGTATTTCTTAATGGACACTATACTAGGGTAATAGAAAGTGTGCTAATGTAATGGAATGTGCCATAGAATGAGCTAGTGGAGAAAGAAACAACAGAACATTTCAGGGTCATCTTTGATAGACAGAAGAAGTTCATGAGTGGGCAAGGGCAGCTGCTGGGTATACCACTCAACTATCCAGATTTTTGCCTCATATTTTTGGTCTGTTTTTCATAAAATGTGTGGATTTCTGACAAATCACTTAGTAGTGAATTCGGGTCTGTATTAGATCAGCAAATGCTTAAAAAAGCAAACGCTGATTGATCGAACTTATGTAAGTGAAAGCTTAAAATATCGAAGCAACAGAAACCAAATTTTTCCTAGGGAAGGAATTTGGTTATCCATTTCTGTTGCTTCGGTATTTTCGGTGCTGTGGTAGAAAGTTACTGGTTGGGTTCAGGCAAGTGTGCGATTGAATGGATATGAGTGTTAGGGTGGGTTAGGTGAGTTAGGGTTAGGGCGTGGGTTAGGTATGTGTGCGATTGTGTGGATGTGAGGGTTAGGGTGGGTTAGGTGAGTTAGGGTTAGGGAGCGGGTGAGGTGAGTGTGCGATAGTGACGGACCTTAGGGTTAGGGTTTGGGTTAAGGTAAGTGGATAGTTAGTGGTGTGTGTATAGTTTAGTGTAGGGTTAGGTGTCAGATTTTAGGTGTATGTGTGTAGATTGCCGTTTCTTTGGTGTGCTTGTGTTGTGTGTATGTGTTTTGGAACAGCAATTTTTTTCCCTAGGAAAAAAATCGCTGTTCTGACAGTTCGAGATTGTAAGCTTTCGCTTACCTAAGTTCGATCAATCAGCATTCGCTTTTTTAAGCATTCGCTGATCTAATATAGACCTGTGAATTCACTAAATAATGACACATTTGAGTTTCTGACTTCATGTCCTTCAGAAATGCATGCTAACATGAATCATATTGATCATAGGATCATAGGAATTTACTAGGTTATTGGCCCTGAGACCCTTATAAGCCCTGCGAAGAGTTTAGCCCATGTTTAGACAAGTCAGCACCCAAAGCCTCTGTTCAGCAGGGACACAGGTGGAATCCCAGGGGTGCATTTTCTGTTTCCCATCCAGTTCTCCAGGTTGCACTTAAAAAGGGATAATGAGGTACTCTGCTTGACGTGGAGAGGAAGTTTATTCCACAGATGGGGGAGTCTCTGAAACACAAATCTGTCCTGCCAACAAGTCCTATTAATATTACAGACCAGGTTGAGGTCACGTGTGCGGGTTACTTGAGTGGAGTTTGACTTGCAGATATGACAGACATAGGTCACCTCTGAGGAGCCTGTATGAAACTGAATAGAGGGGATAGGGCTTTAAACTGTTGGTGTAGAGTAGATGTTTGAGGCCCTGGATTCTCTTGGTGAGGAACATCTGTGGTCTCTCCAGCTGCTGCATGTGCTTTGCGAGGTACATGCTGAAGTGGAGTTGTACTCAGTAATTGGCTTTATAAGGGAAGAATACAGGGATGTTATGATCTCCTTGTCCCTGGATGAGATACCCTTTCTTATGAGGTGGGCTATGTAGAAAGCTTTCCGTACAATGGAAGCAACATGGTGGTCAAAAGTGAGGTTGCTATCAACCTGGGTGCCCAAATCCCTCACAACTGACTGCGTGCCTAGGACATATTTATTTATTTTACATTTGTTAACTGGGGGAAGTCTGTCTGGACACAGGAACATTTTCAGCGGAGGCCCAAGGAGGAAAAACTCCACATAACAATAAGAAAACATATGAGTAAACAACTATACATACAAGAAAACAAACAAACAAACATACATAAGCAAGCATTAACAATTTCTAGGTAGTTTCTATAGTGAATGATGCATGCTAGAAAAACTTGAGAGTTTCAGTTTTTTTTTTCACTAGAAGAAGGTTATTAGTTCTGTTCAGAACCTTACATTAGTTAAACAGGTCGACTGGCACTGTAAAAGACTTATCATTGGAAGATTTGGAGCTTGGCAGAATCCTAGCAACAGTGCAGAGTATGGATTAACCAGGGGAGTAGCATGGGCAAAGCCAGTTATTTAAGTAATGGGTTTTGAGGAGTTTTTTAAATTGGAGGTAGGACGTAGTAGAAGTTAACTGGCTTAGGAGTGAATTCCAGATGTTGGCAATGGAGCGGGCAAAGAGAGGTTTCCCAGCTTCATTTTTATGTTTGATGACAGTGATGAGGTTTTGATTATTAGATCTTAAGGCTCTACTGGTGGTATAGAGATGAATTAAATGCTGAAGTGCTGTTTTTTTTCTGGAAGGTAGTAAAGCCTGTGTGCTTTTAAGAGTTAGTTTAGTAAGAGAAGCTGCGGTAACTCAAGCCAATTTAGTTGTCTGAGGGCAAGGCAGTGATGGGATCTGTGAGAGACATCTGTGGCAAACTTGGCAATCTTGTACCAAGATTCCATTATTTAGTTCGCTGTGATGAAGGATGGTAAAGATAGGAGATGAGGCCTTGCAATAATGGCTTTGGTATGTTTGGTGATGAACTGTTTGTTCCTATAAAGGAGACCAAGCTTTTTGTTAACTTTCTTTATTGTTTGGGCTACGTGTATGTCGAATTTCAGATTATTATAGATTTCAACACCTAGCAGTTTAGTGTGTGTGGTTGGGTTGATTTTTATATTATCTTTAGATTTTATGTTGAAGTCATTGTTTAGAGGGGGAGATTTTCCAGAACTGAAGAGAATGAGTTTTGTCTTTTTGAGATTAAGAATAAGTTTGATGTTAGTGAACCATGATTCTGCTAGGGTAAAGTTATTTTGAGTTATAGTTTGAAGCTCATTTAGGGTGGGGGCAGCACATATAATGGTGGTATCATCTGCATATTGCACTACTGAGGCTGAGAGTGAGGCATAGGCTGTCTGGATATTAAAAAGTGAGAACAGCAAAGGACTGAGGCTAGAACTTGAGGGATGCCTATGGCTACTGGTAATGGGGGGACAGTTGGCCTTGCTATAGAACTGCTTGTTGACGCCCTGATAAATAGTTACTGAACCATGATATGGTGAAGGAGCTTATGTTAAGGGTAGATAGAGTCTCTAGGAGTATAGTATGGTTAACCATATCAAAGGCTTTGGATAAGTCTAAGAATATGGAGGATACGAATAGTCCTTTGTTTCTATGGTGATTGACAGTGTTAGTGAATGAGAGTAGTGCCGTGGTGGTGCTATGGGAAGGTCTGAAGCTGTGCTATGATTCAGATAGTAGGTCATTTTTTACAAGGAACTGTATGAGTTGAGAATGAACAACTCTCTCTAATATTTTAGATGGAGGAGATAGAATCGTGATGGAAGGAACTGCATGAGTTGAGAATGAACAACTCTAATATTTTAGATAGAGGAGATAGAATCGCGATGGGGCAGTAGTTGGTCAGCTTAAGGGATTTCCTTCCTTTGTGCAGTGGTATAATATGTGATATTTTCCATGAGTGAGAAATTTTACATTCAAATATTGACCTATTTGTTAGGATGGACACTGGATACACTATTGCTTCAGATGTCATCTGAAGGAAATCTGCTGGTAGATTATCAGCTGCCAGTGTGGTTGGTTTATGTTTTTTGAGGAGTTTAGCAATTGTATTCATATTGACTTGGTGCAGGGAAAAGCTGGAGAGGTAGTTTTGTGTGCTGGGATGGGTTGAGGTGTCTATTGCTATGGGGGTATAAGTACTACTTTGGATGTTGGATAGGGCTTGGACTGTTTCTGTAACAAATGTATTAAATTGGGTGGGAATGTTTTCATGGTTGTTTGGTAATATAGGGGATGGAGTGGTGGATTTTCCTGGCATAGTTATTAATGTGATAATATGTGGGGATGTCACTTTCTCCAAAGGGGATGATGATGCATTTTTGGCATTCAGCTTGAGGCCATGTTTCTGGCACCAGTCATTTGTTTGGGTGAGACCGTCTTGGAGGATGTCCACATCACTTGGGGAATTGATGACCATGCCCAGCTTGCAGTCATCTGCAAACTTGGTCAGCCATAGCCCACTGGTTTGGGCCTGCACCTCGGAGAAGTATATCCCAAATAACAGAGGCCCCAAGACCAATCCCTTGGGTATGCCACTCGTTACGGGTCTACTGTTTGAGGTGGCTTTCCTATTTTGATTAGGTGGGTTCTGTCAGTGAGCCAGTTTGCTACCCATTTGGTAACATATGATTTATGCCTAGTTGAGAGAGTTTATCTATCATGCCCGAGTGGGGAATAGTGTCTAAGGCTTTGGCCAGGTCAAGGTAGGCGGTGTGCACCATCTTCCCCTCGTCCATGGGTTTGGTGACTGCCTCAAAGAAATCGACCAGATTTAACAGACATAACCTCCCCGTGACAAAGCCAAACTGTGTGGGGTTGAGTGTTTGGAGGTTGCCAATGTCCCTGTTAATGAGGTCCATGATAATCCATTCCATGGCCTTGCAGATCATGCTAGTTAAGCTGATAGGTCTATAATTACCCAGATCGGTAAACACTCTAACAACTTTCTAAGTTTAAAAGAGCACTATATAAAATCTGTCCCTATTCTGGGGCCTTTGTCCCCCCCCCCTAAATTATTTTAGGTTTTGTTCAGAGTTCTTGGGAGGTTAAGAAGTATGCTGCTGGGATAAGATGTTAGCTGTAATATTTGGACATTTGGGCAGACTTTACAATCTTACTGGCCTTCCTCTGTATCAGCATATATAGTTTGTGTCTTTACTAACCCATTGTATGAGTTCAGGATTACTTCAAGTATATTGCTGTCCTTTTATGTTAAAATCCTTGCAGGTTACATAAACTGAATATATAAAAGTTAAACTAGGAAGACTTTATACTAAATATAAAAACTGTGTGTGCATGTGAGAATCAACCAGTAGGTAAGTGAATAGATCTATAACCAAACAATGCATCACCAAACACTGAACTGGCTATCATCAATTCTTTTAAGTTGGAAAACATAATCTGTTTTAAAAGACTTAAACAAAAAAGCATTTTTTTAAGGAACAAGCCCCCTGCACCCCACACAGACTGCTGCATCCACCACAGGCCCTGCTTCTCTAAGACTAACCAACCATGGAATTATGGGCAGTTTTGTGATCTCATTTAAGTAACTACCCACACTTTAGGAGTTCATTAAAAACATTCCTGCTTTGTTCACTGTGTACCTTGTGTAAATAAAACTAATGTAGTATCATTCATTGCCAGAATAAACAAGATCAAATATATAAGATTTCTGGGATTTCCTGAAGATGACAAGAGTGGGGCACTCCTAAATCTACTTTGGTAGTAAATTCCAGAGGAACAGTAGTTGTTAGACAAATACCCCAATTCCAGGTTCTTCAAGCTGCACTTATGGAATTACTACCAGAACCACAGCAAAAAGGGTAGAGGGAGTGGGCCAACTGGTAGGGAACTAATAACTAGCTTCCTTAAGGTATGTCTTTTGGTAGGGAACCAATAGCTAGCTCTTTTAAAGTATGTCATTTAGTGGGAAACCAATAACTAATTCTCTTAAGGTATGTCATTTAGTAGGAAACCAATAGTTAGCTCTTTTAAGGTATACCATGTGGTAGGAAACTAATAGCTAGCTCCCTTAAGGTATGTCATTTGGTAGGAGACCAATAGCTAGCTCCCTTAAGGTATGTCATTTGGTAGGAGACCAATATCCCTCCTCAGTATGGAGAACATTGATGTCTGTGCAGTGACTGAAACCTGGTTCAAGGCTCCTGAGAGCACCCCAGCACTATCAGGTTTTACCTCATATCATGCTTTCCGGCCCCAAAACTTGGACCGAACCACAAAAGGAGGGGGAGTATCCATATTCATCAAAGATACCCACACCTCCAGGTTAGTGGCAATGCACGAAGCATCGGAGACCATCCAGGTGCAACTAACCATATACAAAACTGCCTTACAGTTTGTAGCATGCTACAGACCACCCTCTCAAACTCAGAAACCCCGCACAGCCTTCCTGAAGACACTGGAGAGTATGAATGTCTCTCCAAATACCATCATATTGGGTGACTTCAACTACCCAAACATAGACTGGAAACATTACTCAAGCCCCAACACCCTAGCCCAAAGGATCCTAGAATTCATAAACTCAAATGCAGTGGAACAACTAGTCACCATTCCCACAAGAGGAGACAATATTCTAGACCTGATCATCACAAACATGGGGACAAAATGCTCCACACCGGAAGTATATCCCTCTTTGGTAAGATCAGACCATAAATTAATCTCACTGGAAATCCACATCCCGCCCCCACCCCCTGCACAAAAGACCACAGTCCACAGTGAAGAACTTCTCAAAAGCCAACTTCACACTTCTTAAGACTGAAGTGGTATCCTTCAAGGCCCCTGGGCCAGTGGAAACCACAACCCACACTGCTGAATCCTTTGCAAATGCCTTCTACGGGCACCTTCAAGAATGCATGGATCATGCAATCCCAAATAAAACCAAGACCCATTCCCCCAAAGGCAGGCACCCGGTCTGGTGGACCCCAGCCATAAACAAACTTTACAACAGGAGGAGGAAGCTACTACATGACAGAGCAAAATCCCTAAAAGGGAAGGCATCTCTGATCAGTACTAGCAAAAATCTACGATCACTCATAAAATCATCCAAGGCCAACTTTGAGAGAAAAATCGCAAAAGACACAAAAGACAATCACAAGGCCTTCTTTAGCTATGTTAGAAACCTGGGTGGAAACTCCCAGATATGCTCAGAGTTAGTCCAAAATGACACAAAATACACTGAACCCACTAACATTGCCAACATTCTGGCAGACAGGTTCAGTGCAAATTTCTCCCCCAAAAGGAGAAATAACTGTCCCAGCAGAGTGTAGCCTCCCTAACATCTCAGATGCACAGGTGCTCTCTAAAGCTAAAAACACAGCATCAATGGGACCGGACGGTGTCCCGGGCTGTGTGCTACATGAACTCCAAGAGGAACTAAACCCACACATAAGGCTGCTGTTTAATCTTAGCCTTACTACAGGATACGTACCCAAAGAGTGGCGTATGGCAACAGTGGTCCCACTTCACAAAGGCGGTGCTTCCACGGACCCTGGAAATTACCGCCCCATAAGCTTGACGAGCCTGGTCTGCAAAGCTATGGAGAGGATCATTATGGAACTCATAAACAAAGACACTGGGGACCTACAGACATTGGATCCTACCCAATTTGGCTTTGTCAAGGGCAGATCCTGCCTTTTGAACTTGGTCGACTTTTTGAAACAGTCACTAAGGCCATTGATGAGGGTAAGGCAGTTCACACAGCCTACCTTGACCTTGCAAAGCCTTTGACACAATACCCCACTCGGGCATCATAGACAAACTCACCAGCTTAAATGTAAACCCATATGTCACAAGATGGGTTGCAAACTGGCTCAAGGACAGAACCCACAGGGTCAGAGTTGCTGGAGCTATGTCAGACTCTAAGCCAGTCACAAGCGGTGTCCCACAGGGCTCAGTCCTGGGACCCCTCTTGTTCGGCATTTATTTTTCCGAGGTACAGGCAAACATAGGAGGATTGTGGCTGACAAAGTTCGCAGATGACTGCAAACTGGGAGCCATAATTGATACTCCAGCGGACACAAACATCCTTCAGAGAGGCCTCATAGAAATGGATAATTGGTGCCAGAGCCATGGCCTTAAGCTGAACGCCAAAAAATGTATAGTCATACCCTTTGGGAAAAACAAGGTACCCACAAATTACCACATAGGTGGTAATCCATTAAGTATGGAAGAGGTAATCAGGGACCTAGGGACCCAGGTTGACAGTAACCTCTCATTTGACACTCACATTGCCAAAGTGGTTAGGAAGACCTTCTATATTGCCCACCTTATCATGAAGGGTTTCACATCTAGATCAAGAGAGGTCATTGTGCCCCTGTACTCTTCTCTTATCAGACCAATGATTGAGTACAATGCCCCATTTGGGATGTATCTTACCTGACACCTGCAGCAGTTGGAAAGACCCCAAAAGTTCCTCACCAAGAGGATAAAAAGGGTCTTAAACATATGTCATATGCTGCCCGACTGAAAAAACTCCAGCTCTATTCAGTCGCATACCACCTACTCAGAGGTGATCTGTGCCTGACTTACAAGGCCATGTCCAATCCAGAATTAATGGACATGCTCCACCTCAGAAAATCCAAATCCATCAGAGCCACGAGAGCAAGAGACTTAAACCTCAACACAGAAATAAATAGGACGTGCTGGAGGGACAGATTCATAACCCAGAGGCTCCCTACACTCTGGAACAGAATCCCAATCCATGTTGGGCAGAGCCCCTCACTAACTCTATTCAAGAGAAATCTTGATGAGTGGATGGGAGATCGTAGGTTTACCCCGGGGGTCATCTCTTTGTCACTTCTAGACAGAGGCACAGTAAACTAAACCCTAAAAGGGCATAGTATTCTCATCCTAAGGGGTGGTGAAAGCTGCACACACTCTGGCTAGGCTTATAAATGCCCTAGGGAAGATAGCCTAGTACGAACCTATGAACCTATGAGGAGACCAATAGTTAGCTCTTTTAAGGTATACCATGTGGTAGGAAACTAATAGCTAGCTCCCTTAAGGTATGTCATTTGGTAGGAGACCAATAGCTAGCTCCCTTAAGGTATGTCATTTGGTAGGAGACCAATAGTTAGCTCTTTTAAGGTATATCATGTGGTAGAAAACTAATAGCTAGCTCCCTTAAGGTATGTCATTTGGTAGGAGACCAATAGCTAGCTCCTTTAAGGTATGTCATTTGGTAGGAGACCGATAGCTAGCTCCCTTAAGGTATGTCATTTAGTAGGAAACCAATAGTTAGCTCTTTTAAGGTATACCATGTGGTAGGAAACTAATAGCTAGCTCCCTTAAGGTATGTCATTTGGTAGGAGACCAATAGCTAGCTCCCTTAAGGTATGTCATTTGGTAGGAGACCAATAGCTAGCTCTTTTAAGATATGTCATTTGGTAGGAAACCAATAGCTAGCTACCTTAAGGTATGTCATTTGGTAGGAGACCAATAGCTAGCTCTTTTAAGGTATGTCATTTGGTAGGAGACCAATAGCTAGCTCCCTTAAGGTATGTCATTTGGTAGGAGACCAATAGCTAGCTCTTTTAAGGTATGTCATTTGGTAGGGAACAGATACATAGTTCCTTTAAGGTATGAAGAAATGAAGTCACATGGAGCTAAAACACTCATTCCAGAATCGTGAAAGTAGTACATGAAAATATAGGGAGCCACACAAACTCCATAGTGTGGAAGTAATATTATTTTAATGCAATGGATCAGTAGGTTACTGTGCTGCAGATTCTGCATGTGCTGTAAACAATCAGTTTGTGTCAGGCAACCCCAGGTAAAGGATGTTGCAATAGTCTAACCACAAAGAAACCAAGGCATGCATCAGTGATGCAAGATGCTGAGGGGGATTCAGATGTTTGATCCATGCAATACTCCCTAGATGGTTGCAGATAGGTTTGATGACAGCTGATCTGTAGTCCTGCAGTGTCAGCTTGGCAATGAGGCGATTGAACCTTGCTGTATCAGACACATGTATTATCGGTACATGAAATCAAGTATATAATATGATGCAAGAACACGTGCTTTAATGAATGTGTAGTGTACTGTTGAATGTTCCAAGAACAAGTTACATTCTGGGAATGCCTCCAGATTAGGCTGCTTGCCTGTTAGTAGAACCAGTATAGAATTTTCAAAATCTTTTGATTCAAAGTATGAAGTAACATTTCCAGTTAGATGTCTTGTGTGAAAATTTGTTCCCTCCAATGTACTGATGTTTGCTATTAGCCCATCTCCTGGAAAGATTAAATGCTATGAGGAAATAATGTCTATAGTGATATCAGTAGATACTGATTTTCCTGGATGACCTGTCTCTTTTCATAAGTAGATTTTCATATCTCTTTTACAGCCAGAAACCATAGAAATAAATATGACATTCTTTACATTTTGTCGAACTTCTTGTGCATTAGTATGCACACATGGTGGAGTGGAATATAACAAGGTGCTGTAAATTTAAATAAGCTAAGTAAGCACTGTGCAGAGTTAAAAAATAAACTGACAATATGGAATGCATACTAGACTTTGATGACTGTATCTACATGCCAGTGAAGATCAAATGATAGTGTGTTATAAGTGACATTCAGCTACACACACATAGCATAATTTGACTGTAGTACAACACAGTGGCCCTGTATTATTGTAAAGTCCTGTCAAACATATTGTTCTACGTATAGTCTTATCTAAGATGTAATTCAATGCTAGATTGTACAGCCCTGTTGAACCTTTTTGCTTGTAAGTTTTTTTTCTTATTTACCTATGCATATATAAACTATGGAGCTTTTCTCCCCAGGCCTCCGCTGAAAATGCATCATGTGACCCAGTCGGACTATCCCAGTTAACAAATGTCAAATAAATAAAAAATAAATTAAATTAAACAAGTCTGGATTACCTAATACCCATGTTAACTGTTTGGTGAGTGTAGAAAAAAAAAACTACCACTGCTTGGCTCATCTAACATGTGCCTTTTTGCAGCTGCATTGCATAGCAATCAGGATGCAAAACTGGGGAGCACTGCAATTTTTTAAATGGATAGTACCTCCCTGCATCAGGGTACTTGCCAGTGCCTTTGTATGTTAGTTTTGTTTGAGCATTTGAGGCAGTACATTCCAGAAGGAATGCAGTAGTATACTGCTATATGCAAACGTGGTTGTAGGGTAACTATTTTATGAATGTGTGGATATGATTATATTTTGGAAACAATGGTGTCTGATTAAGTAAGGCCTACTGCCATAGGCAACAACGTTTACTGTACAAAGAAACTTATATACATTAATATTTATATGCAGTACAATAGAAATAGACAATAAAACCTTTCAGTGGAACCAAATAGGTTCATAGGTGTGTACTAGGCTAATGGCCCCGGAGCCTTTACAAGCCTAGCCCATAGGATTAAATAGTTCATAATATCACTTAGTGAACACTTAGATTTTATATATATATATATATATATATATATATATATATATATATATATATATATATATATATATATATATATATATATATATATATAAATATGATTCTAAATAATGATTAATACTGTTATACTAAACAGTTGCAGCAGGATCATAGTCATACCGATAGAGTAAAGTATTTCAGCTAAATACAGAGTAATAAACTCCAAAGAAATGTAGTGGAACTGATGAGTCATACAGATAATTATAATAAGGTTTTAAAAAATGTTTTGTATATTGTCAGTTATTGGACAGGTAACAAAGGAATTGATTGATGGATTCAGATTGTGGCTTATGTTATACTACAGTTATTGGACTTTACCTTTAACCAGAGGACTAAAGACATGTTTCCTACACTCAGTCTGTTGTAGTTCTAGAGATAATTATTTCAAATAGGTGTCAATTCATTTGAAAAGTTTCAGGTACTGACCATGCTGCTGGAACTGGTAAGATGTTCTGCTTCAGGATTTGTAGGATCCAAGACTGCAGATTCCACCCTTGTTCTCACATAATGTCTAACCCTTCTAGAGATATTCAGTTCTTACCTGAGTGAAAGCCACAACAAATATGCAAAAAACAGTAAAATAGTAGGCTACATTACCTAAAGAAGGAAGACGTATAGAAAGCATGCTGCATCAACTTTTCCCTTACAGATACGGCATTAGGAATAGGACGCATATGCTGCATCAACTTTTCCCTTACAGATACGGCATTACGATGAACTCTCATACTTTTGTGTCAAAAAACTCTTGCTGTAGGACCTTTACAATACTGCACAATCTCCTTGTTTATGGGAGTCATGGCAACATGCCACAGATTATCATGGCATGTGAAGATCTGGATCTCGATGTCACATTTAACTTGTCCAGTTTTTAAAGGAAGAGTGGGAAGACCAAATAGCAGTAATAGAGATCTCATCCATGGGAGCAGGCAATAGGGGTGGACAGTGCTCATGTCAACTGCACCATGGGACAGCCCTAACATTTTACCATATTTCTTTTAGTGAAACTAGTACAATTTGAAAGACTCCTGGAAAGACACTGCTTAGGAACTTTAGCATTTCATCCATTAAGAAAGGAAATGGGTATCTCCATTGTACAAAGAAACTTCACCTCAGGATTAGTGTAGAAAAAGGCAAAAAGATTTAGTGGTTGATTAGGGTTCGACACAGTGGTCATGTTCAATAATGAAATGAAGGATTAGTAACCATGGAGACTCTATCCTCATGGAAGATCAATACAAAAATAGGCAATGATCACACAGATCAGGCTCTGTGGTTTGAAACTCTCTCTTACTGCAAGTACTGCCTCTAAAAATAGTGTCTTTCAGGACATATTGTTAAGTTCCATTGAAGAAGAAAGTTGTTTTTCATGGGGTTAACATGAGCTTCTTTAATACATGCCTTATGGAAGAAGCTGGTCTTGGTGGGGAGAGATCTGTAAAGGAATGTACCCCTCAGAGAGCCTTTATACACCTTCAGTGATGCTAACAGGTCAGAATTTTTACTGAGCTGAAAGTAAGAAATGGCTGATATTTGGACTTTAGTTGGAGGATGACTATGGTCTGAGTAAAAATGTTTTGATAAATACTGAAGGACTAAAGATGTAAGAGAGGTAAAGGATCTGTTCTCCTACAAGAGACCCAAAAAGATGTACAGTTTCACTTACCCTTGCCCATCTTTAGAATGGGTGACCTTTGAGCAACCCTAAAAGCAGACTGTTGTATCTGAATAATATGAAGAATTGTCTACTAGTGGAACTGGGGCTATCACACCATTAGTCTGACTACATGTAACTTGGGCTACACCTTGCCTGAGAAGCTGGTCAGTAGATGTCTGTGGCACAAAAGAAAAAAGTAAGGAGATGGCATGAACCTATACCACAGGAACTACCAGAGAACCTACATCTACCTCAGGTCAGAAGAAAGTGGTTGATATCACTCTAACTTAAAGATTTCTGGCCTTAGCTAAAAACACGGGCATCAAGGGAATGGACAGAAAGGCATATGGTATCTTTTTCGGCCATGGTAGGGTCAGACTATTGCTTGATTTGTACTTAGAGGTAGGAATCAAGAAGAAGTAATTTCAGCACTTGGCATTTGTCACACACTGGATAATCCCACCTTTAAAGCTTCTAGGCTGAGATTGAGATTGGTTAGTGCTGATCACTGCTTTGTCCCAGTTTACAAAATCAATCAATCAATCAATCAATCAATCAATCAATCAATCAATCAATCAATCAATAAGTAAATATCAGCTTGGCTGTGGATTAATTGTGGGACCCCTTCTGAAGGCAAAAGTTATGTTTCTGCTCTGTCTGTGCACCAGACAGTCACTTTCTCTTAGAATGTGAATTACTACCAGTAACCTGTTGGTCTGAATGGCCCACTGACAAAACGTCTTGTGGCTTCTCTGCAGAATGGCTATGATGCATGCCTTCTTATTTGTTGAGGTACTGAACTACAGCCATTGTATTTACACAGAACCCTTGGAAGCCAAGAGTTCATAGCATTAAGAGGTAAAGCACAGACCATATATTTATGTGAAGTTTCAACTTGATTTTTTTTTTTTACCAAATGCTTTGTGCTTTTTTTGCTATTCATTTTGCTTCTGTGATACTGTAAAAAGCATTACTTAGCCATGCTGATTTGTGACAAGGCAACAGTGAAGAATATACCCATCATGTGGTTGGAGAACACTGAGGCATCTGGAAATTCTAATCACTGTATCCAGATAAGTCTTCAAACTAATGGACTCTTAATGTTGACTGATTGATTCCAATGTGAACCCTCAGATAAGGATTCGCTTAAAATTATAACAGCCTGAAGCCGGAGTGTAATATTCTGAAAAGATAAGCTTAGACTGCTATGCAGAAGTTGAGATGCCTTCTCAAAAGACTTCTTATCTTCATATGCATATATATGTGCCCTGAACATACAAAGTGGACACATAATCTATTTTGGACTGAAGGGGGAAATCAAATGAAAGGTTTCCAAACAGAAGAACTTGTTGACATTTAAGTTGTTGAAACCAGTTAAACCTCATTTTGAAACGTCTTCCTTATTGGTTTTGTTACAAACACATAAATAATGTGCGCTCAAATTACTGTAATAGAATCTAGATGACAATCTAGTTTAACACCTTACCTTCATCCTTATCTGGACAACTTCACCTGTACAATCATGCTGAAAATATTAAGACAACTATAACCTTCTTTACAGTGGCTATGACCAGGAATTTTACATGAGCTGGATACATCTCAGTCACAGGACACTCTCATATCACATAATCACCACCTGCACTAGCTTTCCAAATACCCATATATGTTTGCTCTAGTATTAACAACTTTTATATAGCACCGGATATCTGGACAGAATTATTTTCTCATAATCACCTTCCATACTAAAACTTCTTAGCAAATTCAGTCTTAATCTTAACCCATTACTTTAATGTTGCTTCTCCCCACACTGGTGTCCTACGAATCTCCTCTCAATGTTTAAGCAAACATGCACATCCTACTGTTTTAAGGCAACATAATGCGGAAAATCACAACTTTGTCTTTCTCACTACTATGTCCAATATTCACCATCCTTCTTCAAAGTCTCTCCATTGATCTAACTTGTTAGTACACTGTGGGACTCCTTGTTATATATCTGTTTACTTAATAATCCTCTGCTAATAACGATCCTAGCTGTATCAACATCAGAACATAATATAGGTCCTTGTGAATCTGTTACACCACTTTCAATGGAATATTGCCAGGATGCAACATGTACATACCACATCGTCTGGCATCTTTCAAACACAAAAGACTCCAAATGATTATCATCATCATCATCATCTCCCTCCCGTCAGTAGTATTATATTGCTTCCAGAGCAACCAACAAAGGACAAAAGATTCAAAAAGATTCAAAGAAACGTTATTGTCATTTAGGACCACACAAGTGCAGCCTAAACGGAATTACAAATGTCAGCTCACGAGAAAAATGCAGGGCAAATAACGTAGATACAGCGGTATCAGAGAATAACATAAGAAAGAAAATAACACTTATGACATGCAAGAGGTAGTTCACATTACATAAACACATTCAATACCCATTATCCAGTGATAAATAATAAATAAATACCCACCACCAAACTCCTACACTGTTAAGATATACAATAAATAGAGACTAGTGAATAGCAGCTGTTTAGTTACCATATTGCACTTAACCTTAGACATGACTCAGTATAGCCATCATATTACATAATAGCAATGCTGGTGGTAATTGCTCTGAGCAGCAGGATTAAATGAAAAAAAAAAGAGGCTTCAATGTATCAGGTATTATGGTTGGTGTCCATATTAATAAGTCTCACAGCTGTAGGATACAGGCTGTTCCTGAATCTGGTAGTCCTACAGCGGAAGCTGCGGTACCTCCTTCCAGATGCAGGTTGTGAGAACCAGTTGTGGGCCGGATGGGTCAAATCAGCAAGTATTTTATATGTTCTCTTTCTTGCTCTTGTAAAGAAAAGCTCCTGAATAGAAGGGAGACTTGTGCCCAAGATTTTCTCAGCCACTCTCACCACCCTCTGTAGTTTCTTTTTCTCAGCAGCTGTGCAGTTGCCGAACCATGCTATGAAGTTGCTAGTGAG
Source organism: Protopterus annectens (assembly GCF_019279795.1). Lineage (NCBI taxonomy): Eukaryota > Metazoa > Chordata > Ceratodontiformes > Protopteridae > Protopterus > Protopterus annectens. Next base: position 951,122,678 of record NC_056741.1, on the reverse strand, counting down.
GATGCTCTAGATAGCTCCCCTGTAAAAAGGGGTAAGAGCAGACAGTGGGAGCCTGGCCTTTTTGAGCTTTCTCTGTCTGTCAGAGTCACATTAATAGTCTTTAATTAGATGTACTTTACTCCAGTTGCATTGACATTGGTCTTGTTTATTTTAAGTTATTTAAAGTTAAACTGAACCTGTTTCTGCACTATAACATTAACAGACATAGCTTTGTTAAGGCATAACATTACTTAATTTTGAACGTTTTAAAGTAAGACATATATCATTAATGAATAACCATATAAATTGTAGCCTTAAATATTCACACAATGCTTAATAACAATCAGTATCTGATTTTTTTAGCAGTTGATAGATCTCTAATAACTGAGCAGGGCCAGCTCTGTTGGCATGGAGGGATAAAGCCCTGGCTATGACTTAGATGATCCAAGTTCAGTTAGGGACTCTGGAGCACGAGGGAGCTGGCCAGACAGAAGAGGGTTAATGACACATTTACCTGCTTGCCACTTCTGGGTGGGATGATAGAAGGGGTTATGCAAGGAGAACAACATTTTGTATGAACTCCAGTAGTGATATTGAAGTCATAAAGGATGTCATTGCTACAGTAGGTGGTCAGAGAAATGATGGAAATGCCACCAAATAGGTAAGAGCAGTTCCATCACAGCACCACTTCCTTCCCATGCTGATGACATCAATCCTGCAAGTCCAAGGGAGGTTGTGGTAAGGAAAAAAGGTCTTGGTACAGGACAACATGAATGGTGCTGTAAACATCCTGCCCTTGCTTCTTCACCCCTGCTATGCAGCATTCCAATTTCCTTTCCTTTTCTGACAATTATAACCTTATCTTCAGGGGATGAGGGTGGGATGGGATAATGCTGTTTGTTACGCTGCTCTCCCATTCCCATTCCCTCCCATCAAAGGTGGACCCATTTGTAGGGCTAGTACCAGACAAGGGCATCTGGAGCAATAGGAGGAGATGCTTGATCAATGATGGTCATCTGGGGATTCTCGGGGGGGGGATAAATAAGTAACTGAAGTGTTTAGAGTGTACTAATATTATCAGCTATCTTGATTTTCATAAAAGCTGTTACTTGCACTTCAAAAAACAATCTTAATCATGACCTTGTTAAGGCACATCTAAATCCACATACAGAGCATTATATAATGCATGCCTCTAACTAATATACATTATTGTAGCAAAATGACTGTTTATCACAAAAGGGTCATTAATTCTATACTACAGGCAATGTGAGACATGACATAAGGCATAATGTACCCCCAAATGTCGAACGTTTTATAATATATAGTAATGTTCAGTTTGTTTGTTTGTTTGTGTCTTTCGGCTTTTCCCGGTTAGGGGTCGCCACAGCGGAACTCCGGTCCGCTAATGATTGGCAATTGATTTTTACGTACTGGCTTGCCAGGCCTGACGCACAACCTTCAACGAAGGTACACCCATTCACGCATGTCTCCATGCAGAAGACGCTCTAGCTGAGAATCGAACCGGACAGCGTCTTACTGTGAGGCGACAATGCACCACCACCGCGGAATATATAGTAATGTTCAGTAATCCTACAAATAATCTATGCCACTGTGTGTCATTCCAGATTTGAATAACAGCATAACTATTTATCAGAAACAATATTGAAACTTATGCCTCTAATATGACTGTTAGATATTTGTAAATCAGACTGCATGAGGGTCACTCATTCCTGGGATCTTACTCTAGCTTCTGACATGAACAGGTCATGCTGGAGAGAAAGAGACAGAGATACATATTCCAGAGACTGCCACTTTTCTGGAACAAGCTTCCAATTCATGTGAAACACAGCACCTCCCCGACACTCTTCAAACGCAACCAAGATCAATGGATGGGTGACTGCAAATTCACTCCTGGGGTGTTGCCCCTGTCCTTCCTGGACAGAGGAAATTATTGACTACCATAGACCCTTACTTCTACAAACTTCACTTACCTAACCACCGACAATTGGGGCAACTCGGGGTAAATATGGCTAGGCTTGTAAGGGCTCTAGGACTATTAGCCTAATAACCTTCTTTGAACCTATCTACCTATGAAAATGATAAGGTGCAACAACTCGGATATACAACTTTACCTTACAGATGCCGGTGCATCTCCTTTGGAAACAAAATATAACCTATTAAGGCAAAACATACCCCAGCAAAAGGATATGATAGTAATATCTTTCAAAAATTCTATTTGTTGCTAAAGGACTGTCATTATTTTTTTATTTCAAAAATAAAATCTAATAAACTAACCATTCTACTACAGCTTCAGTACAGCTTCACTTTACTTTTACTATAATAGACTGCTCCTAAATAAAAGTAACTGAAAAATGCATGCATAATTTTGCTACTTCAAACCAAATGAAAATTATCTAGATTTAGTTCAATAATCAAATACTGTTAGATTAATGAGCCAATGCTATAGCATAGAAGGATAGCACCCTGACTATGGACCATGCAATGTGAATTTGATTAGTCATTCAGGAGTTTGAGATGGTGGCAGGGGAGGATGGGCATATCCATCCTAAGTGGAAGGCCATGCACTTGGACATTGATTGTGATCAATCTCTGGTGGTGGCTGATGGTAAGCAGGGGTGCATTGTCTTCAGATAGGCAAGGCATTGACTGACTCGCCATGGAGATGGGACAATATGCCAGGAAACCCATTGCATGTCCATACTTATATTAGAATTGGTGCATACAAGGGGTGGGAGTCTAAGGCATATACAAAAAAAGTGTCCTTAATAGCAGTAAAATGCTGCCCCAGGGTTCCTCGATCTCCTCACTGGCTCCAAATATGGATATGAGAAGTCTGAATAAGGATTATTCGGTTCAATAGGCCTGGTGGACAAGGAGAGGCCCCCTTGGAGTATCTGTGTGTGTGTGTGTGTGTGTGTGTGTGTGGGGGGGGGGGTTCCAAAAATATTTTAAGAAAACACTATTATTTGAACAAGTGGTCTACATCACACTGAATTTAAAAGTACCGCAATTAATCTCAGTAGTAAAAAGAGTTGCATTCTCATTTATGTATTACAGTTCCTATGCAAAAGCCCTCTAACACCTATTCAGTTTGCTAATTTTACTTTTACATCTGAGGAAAATATAGTCAGAAATCCTGACTGCATCAATTAAATATAATATGCAAGCTGCCTTTACATGATTCACATAAAGAGAATATTTCCATATTTGCCATAACCTTTGTAAATATTCTGTCATCCTAAAACATCCTGTACCAAATAAGCACAATGGAGTATTTAAACAGTCCAGTTAAACTCATGTTGAAATGCTCAGTCTTTTGAGCTGTCATGTGTAGCCACATTATATAAAAATAATCTTTCCTTTCTGTTTACTCCTCCCACTTATAATGCACTTGCACTGTACTTACACAATCTCCCAATTTTGAGGAACTCATATATTCCATCTCATCTTCCCCAGAAAGCAAATGCATTGGCAATTCTCTTAACCTAGCCATTGCTTCTTCACCACTGGGAAAATTATCATTCTATCTGTCAAAAATGGTTTCAGTATAGCCAGAAAGGTCAGTCTATATTTTAATTTTCATGTTTTACATTCTATATCTTCTCAGTAACTGAAATTGCTACTGTAACATTACCTTTAGGTACTCAAGATCTGCATTAATGGGCTATCCAGCTACAGTAAATCACTTTCCTAGTTGCAATGACTGTCGCAACACCTGTTGTTTTTTAAACCGTAATAGAAACTTAACCAAAATTACTTTAGGCTTCCTGTACTTTCTTTAGGCTGAGGTCATGACAATTGAAACACTTTCACATCTGCCAAAGAGTCTTTTTAAATCCAGTCCAACAAATCCACCCTTCTCACACTAGCACACAAACCAGTCTCAAATTCCTTCTAAAACCATTGTCCTCCATAAGAATTAACGGCTGCTACAAATTATTCCATATACCCATCAGTCTCTAATTTTTTTCATTAATCTCATTGATGGTCTGCTTAAACAGCCTGACAACAGCAAGCTGTTCATGCAAAAACTTAGCTATACTTATCAGCCAATGGTCCTTACTTTTGTTTTGAATTAAAAAGAAGTTGGAATAAATCTTGAGTCAGTGTTGCTTTGAAGGGACTGGCTTGTATATGATGTAGCAGAACATCTGTCAGGGGTAGGTGTCAGAGCAAGGGGGGGTAGAGCATTGACAACCTTCTGCTGTCACTCCCATTATACATATCTCATTGGTAAGAGCAAACCACACCAATGTATAGAAGAAATAATCTTGGCCGCACTACCTCCATTCAAAGGTAGTTGATTAAGGGAGTTAAGACTATTGCTGGACATTTTGGCTTTGCCTGCATCCCGCCTGAAGCTTCATGAATCTCTGTTCTTGCTCTTACATCCTAGATTAGAGCTAACCAGAGAGGATCTTCTGATTGCACCACTGAGTCTCTGATGCGCACCATGTAAAGATCTGCTGGTCATGCTATGGAGAGTGGAATTTCATGACAGACGTAGAGAGAAACTGGCCTTTCTCCTTGATGCCCTTCGTTGTATCATTTAGTCTCTGGCCCAAACAGTAAGTATCCAATGAACATGGAATCAACACATAATACTTTGATACTCTTAGTGATGTAGGTTAGATGCAACCAAGAAGGCTGGTTCCTACGACCCTGCCCCAGTTGCCCCATCTGCAGACTTGTATGCACTCAGCTAAAAGATGCCAGAGTTCCATGTGGGACTTACAGATGACTTTAATGAGATTATTGTGAATTCCAAAAGCAAGGTTTAAATGGATTTCATGGAAATTTCCAGTTAGATCTGGCCAGGTGAATAACTTTAAAACTGTATATAGTGGTGAGCTGGCAATCAAGTGAGAGAAACAAACCTGGCACTCTTGAAATATGCTACCTCTAAATTTAGAGAATATATTTGCAGAGAAGATGGCATACTACATAATCAAAACAAAGTCATGGAAGCAGGACAGATAGAGTAATTGAAAGACATGGGTACATTAGAAAGGATGTTTTTAACTTCGCACAGGCTTCCAAGCTCCCAGTTCATCTTACATTTGTTTTTTTTGGAAGTCCCATTCTATCTAGCAAATGCTAATGAATCATCTAAGACCACACCAGGGTTTCTAATGTATTTATATTAACAAAGTTGCCATTAAAATATGCAATTGCTCTAAGATTACAACTAGGTATCTAATAATACCTTCTGCCATGATATTCACCATTATGAAATATAATTTTCAGAACTAGGGAGTGAGTAGCCTTATAAGTCTTACTATAGAACATCATAGACTTGGATTTTTTATTATTAATGAGAATGCCTGAGTCATCTGGACCATGGTGCACACAGGAGGTGACAGTATGGGCACACTGCATGTAGGTCTACTAACACAGGGGTGAGAGCACACTGTACATATGAAATGAGAGTGTGGGTACACTGAATGTAGATTAAAAGAGTGATAGAGGAAACTGTACATAGACGATGAGAGTTTGTGCACACAGCACATGGGTGAACAAACACAGTGTGCAGAAACACTCTGTACATAAGGGGTGAGAGTGTGGACATACTGCACATGGGTGAACAGAATGTGAGAGGACACTGTACACAGGGGATGAGAGTGTAAACACATTGCACATGGGTAAACAGAGTGGGGGAAAACACTGTGCACTGGGAATGAGTGTAGGCACACTGCACATTGGTGAACAAATGTACCGAATGGGAGTAGACTGTACACAGAAAATGAGAGTGTAGGGACAGTGAGACTAGCGGAACAGACCGGAGGGACCACACAGTATACAGTGAAGGACACTAATTTTATGATAAATAATTGTGGTCTCTATTATCTCTGAGGAGGACAAATCTGTGGTGGTTCCATTCCTGCAACATAGTCCCCAGTAAGGGAATCTGCAGGATCAGGCATGAATACTAATGGTAAAGCGTATGCATCTCATCCAGTCGCATACTCAAGTTACTTCCTAGGTCAACTTGCACAGTGGATACCCAGAATTATTGAGGTCCATCATAGTAAATGGACAATTGGTACAGAGTGTCAAGCAAGCTGTTTGCTGCCATGCACATCGCCTACGAGGGAACTACTATGATTGGTATCAATCATGAAAGTGCTGAGAAGTGACAATTGGAGTGGGTGTGCTTCATTATATCTTTCATGTCCAGCACCACCTCTATTCTCTGCTCCTTCAGAATGATGTCACAGAACACTAGATCTGCCAGAACTGGCAGGACAGATATATTTAGCCTAGTTCACGGGCAGATATGGCACTTACATCTGGAGAAAATGAAATAATCAAAGGAGACTGGCTCTATCTCTAGTGAGGAGTCTTGCCATCAACGATGTGTGGCAATGTCTAATGCAAATTGAAAACAGACAGTGTATTACATAACTTTCACCAAAGAGTCTCCAATACTGCATGTATTACTTTGTTCTATTTGACTATGCCACATTTGTGTTTTCAAAATGCATAGGTCTGTAGTAAACATTTGCACCATCCCTGTCCTAAACTGTACAGGCCTTGGCACCTAAAGATAATGATGCTGTCCCTCCCACCTGTCATTCTTGTCACTGATGTCATTTTCATCCCTGAATGTAGGTACTTGTGGTGTTGCTAGCTAGAATGCATGGTTTTCTGTCCCCAGCCCTGGGTTGCTTTATTTATTTATTTGTTTGTTGGTCACTTAACTGGATAAATGGGTTGGTTTGTAGACACTTGTCAGCCAAAATCTGGGATAAGAGCCATATGCAGTATAACATATAATAATAATAAGATCTATTCAATGAAAAAATATTTTAAAAAACAGATGATGCTGACTTACAGTGAAACAAAATGACACTATAGTGGGTGCAGTTCTTAAATTAGTAAATGAAAATGCACAATTTGTTTAAACAGGAGAAATAATGAAACAGGAATACTGTGCTAAAAAAAACAAATAACTGGTTTAGACAGAAGTAAGTAACTATGTAATGAATGCCGTAAGGTATACTTAAATAGTACAGATTATTAGTGATTGATTGTAACTAATTTGCATAAGTCTTTCTTCAAAGTACATGTAATGCTGCAGTGAGCTAGGAAGCTGATGATTATAACTAAACTGCATGAGTCATTCTTCATAATACAAGAAACAATTATTATAAGTGCCAAAACTGCTGGAAGAAACGAACGAGGATGATTTTCAAAGTAGATTTATTCCAAAAATGTAGATATTCCACATTAAATACTCCGTACCAGTGCAGCAAACAACAAACACATGAACGCCTTTACACAACATGCGTTTTCGTCTCAGTTTCCCGACTTCATCAGATAACCAGTAATTTCATCAATTGGCCTTTATATCATTTAATTAATACAAAAACAACCAATCCCATTCAAGATCTTAATTTAAAAAAATTAAAAAGACAGTGAACTTTCTAATATTTACATTCACTAAATACATATACTGTCATTATGTTTCTCCATTAAATAAATACTTGATAATAAAATTCTCAAATAATTAATTTAAAATAGATTGGTATACATTTAATTCAAATCAAATGAATAACTATTATATACTAAAACAACTTCATAAATATTTTAAAACCCATTATATTTTAGGTGAGCTGGAAGAAATATCTTGTCATCTGCTGAATAAAGAGCTTAGTGCAACCCTATTTCTAAAGTTTTGCAGATCTTAGTTTTAAAAATGGAACAATGGATATATAATCATTCAGCCCTGGGGGGCTTCCTGCGTCCAGGGTCACTTGCCTTCAAAGTTCTCTAAATTCTACTCTCTCTTCCCATGGACCTCCCCTTACATCTTTCTTAATTTGTTCCAACACAAGAAAAGAGAATTTAGCATTTGGACAAGATCTAGTGTGTTTATATAAAGCACTAGTTTCCTTTCTTGTTATAATGTCGTATTTGTGTTCATAAATTCTTCTCTTTAATATTCTCTCTGACTTTCCAACATAAAAAGAAGTACATTCTGAACACACAGCTAAATATACTATCCCCTTGGTCTTACAGTTGTAATATCCTTCACTTTCTAATCATCTGTCCCTACTTTCTAAATAACTTTTGTATGTATTCATAATGTTTGCACATTGTGGACAATGTCCACACTTATATGTTCCTTTTCTTCTCTTATTGTATTTGTTAATATTTCCATGCTCTAATATATTCTTAAAACTTTGTGAATTCTTGTATACTTCCTTAAAAGGAAGATCTGATATTTTTTCCAAGTCTGTAAATGCCACAAATCTATTCCTTTCTTTTTCAACTATTTTTTTGGTAGTATTATTAAGAGCATTGTACAGTGTAGCAGTGTGCTGCGGTAGCGTTGTCGCCTCACAGTTAGACGTTGCCCTTCGATCCTCAGTTAGAGCGTCTTCTGTGTGGCAACATGCATGAACGGGCGTTCCTTTGTGGAAGGTTGTGCTTTAGGCCCAGCAAGCCAGCACGTAAAACTCTACTGCCAATCATTAGTGGACCAGAGTTCCGCTGTGACGACCCCTAACCAGGAAAAGCCGAAAGACACAAACAATTAAGAGCATTGTATTCCAATACTAATGCTTGTTGAAACATAGTGTTATCATAAATATCACTTGCCAAGGGTGTGTCATGATGGACATGTACTATATTTCCCCGAATTGGTTTAAACTTATGAGCTCTTCCTTCCATAACCTCTTCTTTCATTTTATTAATAAAATCATGTGGGTAACCCCTCTCTAAAAACATTTTCTCTAACAAGTTACATTCAATCTGGAAGTCAGTGTCTAAACTAGTCATACGACTTCCCTTTACAAATTGACCCTTTACTATATTTTTCTTACAATAATAGGGGTGTGCACTTTGATAATGCAGAAAGGAATTGCACAAGGTGGGTTTCCTAAATATCTTAGTTTCAAACTTTCCATTTGTTTTGTAAACTTCTACATCCAAATATTGTAAACTTTCTTTAGAAGTATTGAATGTAAATTTAAGGAAGTCAGTAGTTTCTTCCATAGAAGTCTTGAATTCGTCTAACTTTTCAACACTTCCTGTCCATAAAATTACTATATCATCTATCTCCTATAAAGGGTCCAACAGGAGGCATATTCAGAATTTAAAATATATTTTTCTTCCCACTTAGCCAACACAAGGTTGGCATAAGTGGGGGCACAAGCCGCACCCATTGCAACTCCACGAATCTGCTAATAAAATTCCCCATTGAAGCAAAGAAAGTTATATTTAAGAATCATATCCATTAGGGATACACATACAATTTTGTCATTGTGGAACAAATTGTGATCATCAAAGACCATTTCTTCAAACATTTCCATCCCAGAAGAATGGGGGATACTGGAAAATAAATCAATAATGTATATAGTAATAAATGTTAGGTCTTGACAATAAAGGTCATCAGATAATACCTTAAGAAGGTCTCATGAATCTTTTAAAATAGATTCCTTCTTTGTCCACAAACACTTTAATTTAGTATCTACATATTTAGCAAGTGGATATGTTTTAGAACCCTCCGCTGAAACTATAGGTCTTAAAGGGGGGGTCCTTCTTGTTCTTGTGAGTTTTAGGAATTCCTAAAATTGTGGGTACCCTAGGTTTATCCACTTTTAAATATGCAAACATTTTGTGTTCATAAAGTCCCTTATATAACATATCATTCAAAAATATGTCAGTTTTATTGTAGGCAATGTTTACCTCATTTTTAGATACATTAAGATATCTATCCTCATTCCTTAGAATTAAATTCATTTTACCCTCGTACTCAATATTGTCCATGATAACTACCCCTCCACCTTTATCTGGTTTCATAACAATAATATTAGGGTTAGATTTCAACATATTAAGTAGTTTACATTCTTTTACACTCAAATTGGATCTAAATCTAACTTTCCTATACTTATTCCTAAGTTCACTTTCAATAATGTTTTCCAAATGTTTGAGCTGTGGGTGGAGGGGTGGGTTATAAACTGTTCTTCATCTCAGACCCTGGTCCACTTCCCTACTACTGGGGGTAGTATTAATCCTAAGTTAACCTTCCTTAAAAATAATTCAATGTCTAACAAAGTTTTGGTGAGCTTACCTTTCCTATATGGGATAAATTTGAAGCCCTTTGATAACAAACTAAAATGTTCCTTCTCTAATAAAATATCACTAAAATTGTAAATACAAAATTGGTAAAAAATGTGCTTAACACCATCAACTGTTATCTCATTACTTACATTATTGGTGGGATGGGTATAACTTAATATCCCCCCCCCCCAATGAAAATTTGATTCCTGATACACTGATTTTTTCATCAGTCTTTCAGATCTACGCAGGGGGAATTCTTCATGAGCATAAGTTTCTTCTTCATACTGGTTATCGTCACTCATATTGACTTCATGATTAACATAATTAACTTGCTTGAAGCCATAATTGTTCCTTGTATAACCTGAAGTACGTGGCTTACTTTTGTACTCATATGTATCACGCTCTAATTTTTTAAATTTCCTCTGCACTACGTCTGTGCATTTACTATCTCCTCCCTTATGTTAAAATATTTCTCTTTTTCTTCTTTTATAGTAAATATCAAGTCATCCTTAATGCATTGGTCAAGTTCGTTTATTTCCTTCTGTAAATCATTCTGACATCTGACATTTTCTTTAATTATAAGTTTAAGAATGTCTAGTCCACAATTATTAAACAATTCTATCAATTCATTATGAAACACTGATCCCACTTGGACATTGTTTGGAAATTTACAAACCCGTGGCCTCTTAGGGACTATACCCCTACCAATGCATTCATTCAAATACTCATTTTCAATATCAAAAGTCTGATATTTCAACATTAATTTACTTAAATTATCTAACTTGGTACTATATGTGTCAGTAATAATAGGCTGTTTTTCATTGCTGTCATTCTGTTTAAAGGAAAACTTTTTATAGAGCCAGTCTTTGGTTTCTTTAAAGTTAATATTATTGCTAGAAGCAATATTGTTATTAAAGGTACCTTGCGGTGTTTTATGAAAGGTAGGAGCTTTCTGCCCAGCTGTTACTTGTGTAGGTAATCCAATCCTAGAATTACTAGGACCTTGCGAATCCCGAAGAACAAGTGGTGTCAGGTCCGGGTTAAAAGAAGGTTCAACAAGTTCCTTATGATCATTCGATCCTTTGTTGCCAGTTACATTAGCACCATTTGTGCTTCCCCGTTGATCGGTTTCCAATACTTCCACTGTTTGGTAACGAATGTTAGCATAAAGCCCCACCAAGGACTGGCTCAGGGGCGTTAAATCAATATGCTCAGTCAACTGCCCAATTAACTTTCTAGATTGGCCAACCTCGTCCTGCCCTTTCACTTCCGGTGGTGCCAGTTTCTCCATCACAGTTCCACACAATAACCCACAAATGAGAAAAAGGAAAAGGCACTCGAAATAAACTAAGAAATAATTATTATAAGTGCCAAAACTGCTGGAAGAAATGAATGAGGATAATTTTCAAAGTAGATTTATTCCAAAAATGTAGATATTCCACATAAAATACTCCGTACCAGTGCAGCAAACAACAAACACATGAACGCCTTTACACAACATGCATTTTCGTCTCAGTTTCCCGACTTCATCAGATAACCAGTAATTTCATCAATTGGCCTTTATATCATTTAATTAATACAAAAACACCCAATCCCATTCAAGATCTGAATTTAAAAATTTAAAAAGTCAGTGAACATTCTAATATTTACATTCACTAAATACATATACTGTCATTATGTTTCTCCATTAAATAAATACTTGATGATAAAATTCTCAAATAATTAATTTAAAATAGATTGGTATACATTTAATTCAAATCAAATGAATAACTATTATATACTAAAACAACTTCATAAATATTTTAAAACCCATTATATTTTAGGTGAGCTGGAAGAAATATCTTGTCATCTGCTGAATAAAGAGCTTAGCGCAACCCTACTTCTAAAGTTTTGCAGATCTTAGTTTTAAAAGTGGAACAATGGATATATAATCATTCAGCCCTGGGGGGCTTCCTGCATCCAGGTTCACTTGCCACCAAAGTTCTCTAAATTCTAATTCTCTCTTCCCATGGACCTCCCCTTACATCTTTCTTAATTTGTTTCAACACAAGAAAAGAGAATTTAGCATTTGGACAAGATCTAGTGTGTTTATATAAAGCACTAGTTTCCTTTCTTGTTATAATGTTGTATTTGTGTTCATAAATTCTTCTCTTTAATATTCCCTCTGACTTTCCAACATAAAAAGAAGCACATTCTGAACACACAGCTGAATATACAATCCCCTTGGTCTCACAGTTGTAGTATCCTTCACTTTCTATCCATCTGTCCCTACTTTCTAAATAAATTTTGTATGTATTCATAATGTTTGCACATTGTGGACAATGTCCACACTTATATGTTCCTTTTCTTCTCTTATTGTATTTGTTAATATTTCCATGCTCTAATATATTCTTAAAACTTTGTAAATTCTTGCAGTATAACATATAATAATAATAAGATCTATTCAATGAAAAATTATTTAAAAAAACAGATGATGCTGACTTACAGTGAAACAAAATGACACCATAGTGGGTGCAGTTCTTAAATTAGTAAATGAAAATGCACAATTTGTTTAAACAGGAGAAATAATGAAACAGGAATACTGTGCTAAAAAAAACAAATAACTGGTTTAGACAGAAGTAAGTTTCTATGTAATGAATGCCGTAAGGTATACTTAAATAGTACAGATTATTAGTGATTGATTGTAACTAATTTGCATAAGTCATTCTTCAAAGTACATGTAATGCTGCAGTGAGCTAGGAAGCTGATGATTATAACTAAACTGCATGGGTCATTCTTCATAATACACTTAATGCTGCGGTGAGCTAGGAAGCTGATGATTATAACTAAATTGCATGAGTCATTCTTCATAATACACTTAATGTTGCAGTGAGCTAGGAAGCTGATGATTATAACTAAATTGCATGAGTCATTCTTCATAATACACTTAATGCTTCGGTGAGCTAGGAAGCTGATGATTATAACTAAATTGCAGGAGTCATTCTTCATAATACACTTAATGCTGCGGTGAGCTAGGAAGCTGATGATTATAACTAAACTGCATGAGTCATTCTTCATAATACACTTAATGCTGCAGTGAGCTAGGAAGCTGATGATTATAACTAAACTGCATGAGTCATTCTTCATAATACACTTAATGCTGCAGTGAGCTAGGAAGCTGATGATTATAACTAAATTGCATGAGTCATTCTTCATAATACACTTAATGCTGCGGTGAGCTAGGAAGCTGATGATTATAACTAGATTGCATGAGTCATTCTTCATAATACACTTAATGCTGCAGTGAGCTAGGAAGCTGATGATTATAACTAGATTGCATGAGTCATTCTTCATAATACACTTAATGCTGCAGTGAGCTAGGAAGCTGATGATTATAACTAAATTGCATGAGTCATTCTTCATAATACACTTAATGCTGCAGTGAGCTAGGAAGCTGATGATTATAACTAAACTGCATGAGTCATTCTTCATAATGCACTTAATGCTGCAGTGAGCTAGGAAGCTGATGATTATAACTAAACTGCATGAGTCATTCTTCATAATACACTTAATGCTGCAGTGAGCTAGGAAGCTGATGATTATAACTAAATTGCATGAGTCATTCTTCATAATACACTTAATGCTGCAGTGAGCTAGGAAGCTGATGATTATAACTAAACTGCATGAGTCATTCTTCATAATACACTTAATGCTGCAGTGAGCTAGGAAGCTGATGATTATAACTAAACTGCATGAGTCATTCTTCAAAATACACTTAATGCTGCGGTGAGCTAGGAAGCTGATGATTATAACTAAATGGCATGAGTCATTCTTCATAATACACTTAATGCTGCAGTGAGCTAGGAAGCTGATGATTATAACTAAACTGCATGAGTCATTCTTCATAATACAAGAAACAATTATTATAAGTGCCAAAACTGCTGGAAGAAACGAACGAGGATGATTTTCAAAGTAGATTTATTCCAAAAATGTAGATATTCCACATTAAATACTCCGTACCAGTGCAGCAAACAACAAACACATGAACGCCTTTACACAACATGCATTTTCATCTCAGTTTCCGACTTCATCAGATAACCAGTAATTTCATCAATTGGCCTTTATATCATTTAATTAATACAAAAACAACCAATCCCATTCAAGATCTTAATTTAAAAAAATTAAAAAGACAGTGAACTTTCTAATATTTACATTCACTAAATACATATACTGTCATTATGTTTCTCCATTAAATAAATACTTGATAATAAAATTCTCAAATAATTAATTTAAAATAGATTGGTATACATTTAATTCAAATCAAATGAATAACTATTATATACTAAAACAACTTCATAAATATTTTAAAACCCATTATATTTTAGGTGAGCTGGAAGAAATATCTTGTCATCTGCTGAATAAAGAGCTTAGTGCAACCCTACTTCTAAAGTTTTGCAGATCTTAGTTTTAAAAGTGGAACAATGGATATATAATCATTCAGCCCTGGGGAGCTTCCTGCATCCAGGTTCACTTGCCACCAAAGTTCTCTAAATTCTAATTCTCTCTTCCCATGGACCTCCCCTTACATCTTTCTTAATTTGTTCCAACACAAGAAAAGAGAATTTAGCATGTGGACAAGATCTAGTGTGTTTATATAAAGCACTAGTTTCCTTTCTTGTTATAATGTCGTATTTGTGTTCATAAATTCTTCTCTTTAATATTCCCTCTGACTTTCCAAAATAAAAAGAAGCACATTCTGAACACACAGCTGAATATACAATCCCCTTGGTCTCACAGTTGTAGTATCCTTCACTTTCTATCCATCTGTCCCTACTTTCTAAATAAATTTTGTATGTATTCATAATGTTTGCACATTGTGGACAATGTCCACACTTATATGTTCCTTTTCTTCTCTTATTGTATTTGTTAATATTTCCATGCTCTAATATATTCTTAAAACTTTGTAAATTCTTGCAGTATAACATATAATAATAATAAGATATATTCAATGAAAAATTATTTAAAAAAACAGATGATGCTGACTTACAGTGAAACAAAATGACACCATAGTGGGTGCAGTTCTTAAATTAGTAAATGAAAATGCACAATTTGTTTAAACAGGAGAAATAATGAAACAGGAATACTGTGCTAAAAAAAACAAATAACTGGTTTAGACAGAAGTAAGTTTCTATGTAATGAATGCCGTAAGGTATACTTAAATAGTACAGATTATTAGTGATTGATTGTAACTAATTTGCATAAGTCATTCTTCAAAGTACATGTAATGCTGCAGTGAGCTAGGAAGCTGATGATTATAACTAAACTGCATGGGTCATTCTTCATAATACACTTAATGCTGCGGTGAGCTAGGAAGCTGATGATTATAACTAAATTGCATGAGTCATTCTTCATAATACACTTAATGTTGCAGTGAGCTAGGAAGCTGATGATTATAACTAAATTGCATGAGTCATTCTTCATAATACACTTAATGCTTCGGTGAGCTAGGAAGCTGATGATTATAACTAAATTGCAGGAGTCATTCTTCATAATACACTTAATGCTGCGGTGAGCTAGGAAGCTGATGATTATAACTAAACTGCATGAGTCATTCTTCATAATACACTTAATGCTGCAGTGAGCTAGGAAGCTGATGATTATAACTAAACTGCATGAGTCATTCTTCATAATACACTTAATGCTGCAGTGAGCTAGGAAGCTGATGATTATAACTAAATTGCATGAGTCATTCTTCATAATACACTTAATGCTGCGGTGAGCTAGGAAGCTGATGATTATAACTAGATTGCATGAGTCATTCTTCATAATACACTTAATGCTGCAGTGAGCTAGGAAGCTGATGATTATAACTAGATTGCATGAGTCATTCTTCATAATACACTTAATGCTGCAGTGAGCTAGGAAGCTGATGATTATAACTAAATTGCATGAGTCATTCTTCATAATACACTTAATGCTGCAGTGAGCTAGGAAGCTGATGATTATAACTAAACTGCATGAGTCATTCTTCATAATGCACTTAATGCTGCAGTGAGCTAGGAAGCTGATGATTATAACTAAACTGCATGAGTCATTCTTCATAATACACTTAATGCTGCAGTGAGCTAGGAAGCTGATGATTGTAACTAAATTGCATGAGTCATTCTTCATAATACACTTAATGCTGCAGTGAGCTAGGAAGCTGATGATTATAACTAAACTGCATGAGTCATTCTTCATAATACACTTAATGCTGCAGTGAGCTAGGAAGCTGATGATTATAACTAAACTGCATGAGTCATTCTTCAAAATACACTTAATGCTGCGGTGAGCTAGGAAGCTGATGATTATAACTAAATGGCATGAGTCATTCTTCATAATACACTTAATGCTGCAGTGAGCTAGGAAGCTGATGATTATAACTAAACTGCATGAATCATTCTTCATAAAACACTTAATGCTGCAGTGAGCTAGGAAGCTGATGATTATAACTAAACTGCATGAGTCATTCTTCATAATACACTTAATGCTGCGGTGAGCTAGGAAGCTGATGATTATAACTAAATTGCAGGAGTCATTCTTCATAATACACTTAATGCTGCAGTGAGCTAGGAAGCTGATTATCTGTTATTCCTGAAACATTTACATTCTTAAGTACTAGGCAGGCATTTCTTTAATTTTGCATGAAATGTTGCTGAGCTTTGCTCCCCCCCATATACTTGGAGACAGATTAACAGATGTTATTCCTCTATCCTTAAATCAGGAGGAGGGCTACATGAGCATGCATACACACCTCTCTTGGGCTATAATAGTGTAACCATGGGTCTTTATTTTTAAATAATGACCAAGAGGCAGACAAAACTTCATATGCAAAATCCTGAAGGTGAAGGGAACTGTAAGTAAGGTGGCTGTAGCCATAAGTGGCAGTCACCTGTTCTCTTGTAATAAACAGTAATGGTGTTCCCAGTTATTTGCTAGAAAAACGAATCTACAAATCTTAGTTTAGTCTGGGGTATATTTGTTTTATAAAACAAATTAAATATTATCAACTGTAAGGAACAGTACAAAATGGGATCAGCAGCTTAATACCTACAGCTTTCCTCACTTCAGGTGTAAGCACATTTGAAAAGTTTGAACGGCCCTAGGTTTCTGCCTTAACTGGATATGGTGCTGTGTTTAAACAAAGAAGTATAGCCAGACACTTAGGTGCTTTCATTGTAGAAACTGAGGGGAGAGCGAGTACTGAGTTTTACACAGCTTAAGTTTACGTAAATGTCATCCTTAAATATTTGTTCTGTACCAAAGGGCTATAGAACAGTTATGTTTTTTTGTAAGTATTTACTAATAACCTGTTGTTGTGCAAGCAGTGCCTAACCATGGTAACATCTTTCTCAAGGTCTTTTTATACATCAGTGCAAACATCTTATGTGCATACAAAGTAACATGGATTTTGTCAGGGTCTGAGATATCATCATAAATAAGTAGTGAAAAAAATCTCAGTCCCAAGACTGACTCTTAAGGAACTCTAACTCTGAGGTGCTATAATTCTGAATAGGTGGGTTCTGAAGTAACCTGGAATGCTCAGTCAGACAGACAGTTGTTAAGCCATTAATGCTTTCATTAAAATCCATTTTTATAAGCTTGCTTAGTCAGAGTAAAATCAATGTTTATTGACAGTCATTTCGTGCAACCTGACACACACACACACACACACACACACACACACACACACACACACACACACACACACACACACACACACACACACACACACACACACACACACACACACAACACAGAGATCTTGCTTACTTTGGTAAATACTGCAGTTTCCCTCCAGAGGTATAAAGGCATCTGATGTGGGCCTTGAGCAGTTCAAATACATCTTCAGCAACAGTATAGATCTGGCCATATGTAACATTATATCAACATTTTGCTAAGGTTCAGGAATGCTGTACTCATCAGCCATGGTTAGTGGGGAGTCGCTATTCTGTACCACCTGTAATACTAAAAAATTGTGGGAAGCTAACTATTTCTTTCTAGGTATTATGTATCCTACAATTGCCAAAAAATGCTGCTCTGGAAAATATCCCTGCTGAAAGTGGGTGTAGAGGTCATACATGTGCCAGATGCTAACATCATGAGTAATGCCAGTGTGCCACACAAACACATTGTTTAGACACCATCTGTACTGCAGACCACCTCATAGCTGAGGGAATGACAGTCTTTCCTTCTGTTGTATGCATTGTGTTTGTGACTGGGTTATGCCTTTATTGCAATACCTGCACAATCAGTTGAATCCAGGACTGAAGGGAAGATGGCAGTGCCACTGAAGCCACACATATTGTGGTTCTCACCTGGTAAGTCCTGGGAGACCACAAATACTGCTCAGCATGCTGAATTAACACATCTAGGAAAATGTCCTGGATCCTCTCCATGGAAAACTGGGAGATGCACAGTGTCCTCTATTGGTCTCTGGAAAGTTCTTGTGGTCAGAATGGTTAAGACAACACATACCTTTGTGAACAAGGTGTGAGAAAGACATGCAGTCTATGGGGTGCCACATGTAGCTGACACACATCGATACTGTAGGTTAGATCTGAGACACCCCAGAACTTATCCAGAATCTGCTGATCAGTCAGCACAAGATACGTCAGGCATAGTCATTGGCATGGACTTTGTCACAGTGCACATATTCTCATCACAGGTCCCTGAATGACTAGCATTGTGTATAGATGGGTCAAGTAAAATAGTCCATCCATGAGGCGTAACATATCTGCTCTGCATGCTGGTTCTCTTCTGTGAGCTGCTCATTTATGTAGCACTACCTGGATTCACACTGTTTCTGAACTGCCACACGTGTTTTGCCACTCATTTGCATATATTACCACTTTGCTTGTCCTGTATACCACACAAAAGTGAACTACGCAACTCTTTTCTCTGACTCACCAGCACTTTGTGTGTCTGAAAACCACACAATATGGCTTGCATACTACACAGATTGTTTCTGGATTACACCACCCTTTTCAAGTAAAAGAAGAAGTCAAAATAGTATAATTTCTTTGAGGCATTTTGCCATACTGAATTAATGAAACACGGTGAAGGGAAGCAATATGTAATGCCCCTCGCTAAAACACAAAGTATAGTCAATAACTGACACAGTTTCTCCGGCTGAAGGTCACAGTTAACAATAAATTCAGACCACAATATGTGGTTCAGAATAAACCAGAAAAAAAATTACTGATATTAATGTGCAGTGCATGAAACTGGCAGTCTAATGTGTTTTATGAATGAAGGTAGGCCTGGGGCAGTATGTTTTTAAGCAAATTATGTGGGGTTTTATTGCATTGTTTTTGGTACGCTACACTTTGAGAATGCGATACAATTGGCAAAGAAGAACACCAGTGAAATGGCCTCTGTTGCCCTCTTTTGTGATACGACTATTACAGAAAAAAGCTTTACAGTTCAGCATTCAGATCTTTAATTGTTATAAGGCACTGTAATCACTGAAGCTGTAAAATATGGCTCTATCTACCATAGGCTGTGGAACTCTTCAAGCACTAGCAATGCTCAGAATTAAATGGAATAAAAGAAGGTGAAACTTTGTTCTGGTCCATTGATTCTCAAATTAACCTTCATTCTTTGATGTAGAATGAATGCACTTACAGTTTAACTGGAACATTTCCTGTGATCAGAAGCATTACAGGGGTTGAGGAAACAATGTCATTGCTGACTGCAGATGGTAATATTATGGAGAAGTAAATGCCTTGCCTGATGGACTGCAGTTTGAACTGAATGCTGTAAATTATATGCTTCTTGATTCTGAGACATATAATGGGTATAGGACTGCACACTGGGAGCTTACTTAAATTCAGGAAACTATCGCATACAGACTGAATATGGACAGACTGTTGCACTCAGAATTATAACTCAGCATGGCTGACTCATTTTAATAAAACATGAATGAAACAGCAAAATTAAATGTGTATGGTACATAGTGATCCAGTTTTTGGAAGCACATTTCTTTCAGTTAAAACAGGTTGTGTAGTTACATAGCTGTTGTATAGCAATATGTATTTTTATAAATGAGACTCCACATTACTGAAGGATGTCTCCTTTGAATTAAATACTATCCCTTTTTTTGTTTGTTGTTTTTTATGCTCCTTGGCAGATCTTGATGCAACGCTACTTTTATTTATTTAACTATCTGTTTACTAGGTTGATAAACTGCTTCAATAACCCTTTTCAGCAATGACATAGGCTTCCTGGGGCACTAGGATAGTGCAGTACGGTTGTAAACGAATTATAAAAAAAAACTAAATCAACCGATGTAAAGAAATACTAAAACATCAATAACCCAGAAACAAAATAACATATACATTAAGATAGATATATAATATAAAATAATACATAACAGAAAATAACCTTAATGATAGTTGTAATTAAGATAATCTGGGGATGCGGTTCTGAAGAAAAAAATAGCTAAAAGATACTATACAATGGTAGCTCATTAGTATTCAAAAATGTGCACACTGATTGGTCAGCCCAACCAGCATGTCTGTTGTAAAATCGAGCATATACCAATCGAAAAAAGTCCATCTGCTGAAGTCCGACTTGACTTTCTTCTGTTAGTTTATGCTATGGAAGTCATTGCACAATATTAAAAATCTTGTTATTCTAGCAGCTTTCTAGGTTTATAAGGGCAACATTTACAATAGGGATCTTTGTTCTCCTTATTTAAGGCTTTGCACATTTCTTGAGCTAAGAGGTCGAGAGGTATGTATGGAGGACAGAGAAACTACAAGGAAAATCAGGTACATTCTGCAAAACTAAAGAAAGGTACCTGATTTTCCTTGTATTTTTGCACTGATGTACTGTGTAAGTGTGGGAACATAAGTCGCATAAGTATGCGCAGTACATCAACAAAGTGGAGGAATGAGGAAACAATTATACAAAGACATTATTTAAGAAAAGTAAGTACTTTCTTTCTTAAATAATGTCATTGTATAACAGCAATAACTGACTCTTGGGTGTGAGCATATTGAAGATTTACCCATGGTTGGCTTTGTTTAATCACGGACTTCACCCTCGTGATCAAACCATGCCAGCCATGGGTAAATCTTAAATATTCCACAACCACTCCTCAGTTATTGGTTAAATAATCAACTGTGATGGGATCTACCAGCACTGGCTCTTTTAGAATTTAGAAAAGTCCTGTAATAAGACAGCCTTTAAGAGTGCATCAGTCAAGAATGGGAACCTTTTTTATATTTTCCTCTCTGTCTCTGTCTCATTAAAACTTTAGCAGTGTACTGAATGTTATGAAACAAAATTAATCTGAACAGCTGATTCACTGGGAATATAGTGTGACTAGGTTCAATTTTCTTTTAAATGAAATAACGAAATTGTCTACTTTTATAATATTAAGATAAAAGCGAGAAACAGCTTAAGACAGGAATAGAGATGTGTCTTGATACAGTTCTGGAAAAAAAATAAAGACATTTACAAATGCATCTATTGTTTTCACTACATCTTACTAACATGTCTCTGTATGATGCTAATTTCCTTATACTGGACCTCTACAAATTTGTACTTGAAAGATGATAAGCACTTTTGTGATGTTTTATATAACTGGATCATCGGCAGATGTATTAGCTGAAATCTGACTACATGCACAATATTCTTCAACAAAACTCTTACTTTAGAACATTCTTCAGATTTGGCTGGGGCTTATGTAGTATGATGATCTGGATGAAGATGTGACATCCGTGCCCTGGCCCAGCAATCAAGGAGCCTCAATCCTCACCACTAACACCAGAGAGGGTGTTTCATATATGAAGGAAAGGATAACAAATACACACAGTAAAGTGCAATTTCCCTTCAGAGCACACAGAGATCACAGTCACTCCGGGGCTGGTCTCTCCCTTACACTCCAGGTCCCCAGTAAGACTCCCCAGTGGCACAGCTATAGGGTCCAGATCTCAGCCAGCTGTGCAAGTTAAAATCTCCAGCACCCTCTCTGTCCAACCAGTGCTTTGTGTCCCTGCCCAAGTAGCTGACACACACACACTTTGAGATAAGAGTTTATGCAACCACACATACACTCCTGGGGAAGGCTGGCACAGGTTCTCCATTTGTGCCCCATTTACCCAGACTATATGGTAGAAATCACTGCCACCACCTAGCTAATATTTATCAGCTACTCAAAGGCCCTTTAAAGGGTGTCCAATTATTACTGTGCAATATTATTATCCAATTGATAGTATAACTAAACAGTCAAGGCTTATTAGAGTGACTTGGTACAGTAATCACTATAAATATGCAATTTACTCTAGAGCTTAAATTATCTTTACACAAAACAGCCACAGTTGAAATGTTTTAAAATATTTAATAATAAATAATAAAAGCACAAGACAGTACTTTTTACTACACAGTGCTAGTCAAGAGTTCAGAGATCACAGAGAAATACTTAAAATAATTCAGTAGTACAATTCTGACATCACAGAAAAACACTTAGTCTAATCTTTCTAGTTCCTATCTATTTCTAAAAGAAAACACAAGTCTAAGATACACTTAAATAAGAACAAGACAGTGCTGATGAGTTGGATGGTCAAGACAAAAATGCTTAATAATCTCTGGTTCTCTCTGTTTAAATTGAAATTGCAGTTCTGATTCACATTACATCATTCTTCACACTTTCCTGGAGTTCCCAGGCTACACATTGCATCATTCTTCACACTTCCCTGGGTTTCCAGGCTAACATAAACTGCATTTACATTCTTAACATCTCCTTTTGTTATCTTGCAGCTGGTCAGGAAACAGAACAATAAAAATACATTTGCATGTTTAAATCTAGCAATTTAACTCTTGGTTAAAACAATAGCAATACTTTCTTCCTCTAGACTCTTCGGCACCACTGTCTCATGAAAGGGTCACCACATGCTTTACTTTGGTCAGTAGAGTGTACTGTTGTCACATTTATTTCCAGTTCCACATGTAACAGTATTTCTTTACATTTAAGACAACAAGCCTGTCGTTTACATTCATATTTACAAATGAAAGAATTATCTACAAAATTCTATCTGGCTAAGCTGGCAGCCTTCACATTTCTCCCCCCGGAGAACTCAAGCTCTGTAAGCAAACAAAAGATGGGGTAAATATTTGTCCCACTCCCTCTTAAACTGATCTGATTAGTCTGGGGATGGTAGGGGTGCTCTTCATGTGCTTCACCTCACAGGACTTCCACAGACAAGCCAGCAGGTCTGACATGAAATTGGCACCTCTGTCAGTCAGTATTTCTTTTGTGAAACCTACCCTGCTGAAAATCTCTAACAAAGCATTTGTCAGCTTCTCTGCCTCAATGGAGGACAAAGCCACTGCCTCAGGGTATCGTGTAGCATAATCCACTACCACTAGGGTATACTTTTTCCCTGTGGAACTTGGGGTACTCAGAGGACCCACAATATCCATAGCTACCCACTGAAATGGCTCCTCAATCACAGGTAAAGACATCAAAGGAGCTCTCACCTTGTCTCCTGCCTTGCCTACCTTTTGGTACTGCTCACAGGTCCTGCAGTACCCTGTTACATCTCTAGAAATTCCAGGCCAATAGAAGTTCTGCATAATATGCCTCTTTGTATGTTTTATGCCCATATGACCTGCAAAGGGAATATCATGGGCTATGACTAGAAGCACCAGATGGTAGGCACTACCAACTGCTGTACTCGCTCACCTACTAGCCCTCCCTCACGGGTCCACTCTCTGTATAGTAACCCTTTGTCCCAGTATACAGATTCCCTCTTTCCTTGAGAATCAGGTGCCTCCCTAGCTACCTGCCTCAGGCCTTGCAGTGTAGGGTATGAGAACTGAGCCTGTCTCAACTCTCTCCTTGTAACCTTTCCCAGCTTCCCTTCCACAGGAAGTCTGGCATCCCCTGACAGTGGTGCCTCACTGTCAGCCTGGGTACTACTACTCACCTCTACCTTTGCAGTCACTTTGTCCAAGGGAGCATCAGTACCCACAAGCAGCTGTGGCTCACCTTCAGTCTCACTGCTACAGCGTAGCTCCCTCCCTGAAGTAACCACCTCACCAGTCCTGGCTGCAAGTATGCAGTCTGTCTGGGTCTCCCCCAGGCTACCAGACACACATGCTTGTCTCCAAGCCTGACTGCGTGTAACTGCATAAGCACATGGTACTGCCTCATCAAAATCCTCCCCTATCAGCACATCTGCAGGATGGTAGTTTGGTACCCCTATTGTCTCAAGACAACCTGCTATTGGCATTTTATCTTTCCCACTTACTGGCTTCCTTACCTTTGGTTCCCCACCTTGCCTCTGTGCACACCTGTATGCCACATGGCCCCACTGGTTGCATTCAACATATTTACCCTAGCTCCTGGACGTGTACCTGGACTAGTGGCTTCCCCTGTTACTGGCAGATTCTGTTGGGGCAGTCTGGGCTGCCCACCATGGGTTCCTTTAGACCCATGAGCAGTACTGTGCATCCCCTTCATGTGTAGGGCTGCCCTGCTTGCCAGGTATAGGTCTCCCTTCTTCCCCAACTCATCTAAAGTAGCACATTGTTTAGCAGCTAACCAGCTTCTCATATCCTCAGGCAAAGTGCTAAGGGCTTTTTCCCTCACCAAAAGGCCTGCCAGCCCTTCAAAAGTGGTGACCTGACATCCACTCACCCACCTATGGAAATAAGTGCTCAGTTCAGCAACATATTCACCCACACTTTCATCTGCCTTGCGTTTATGCTCACGAAATGTTTTCCTATACGTTTCAGGTGTTAGCTTAAAAAACTCTAATAGACAATTTTTTACCACAGTATAATCAAAACATGCAATGTCAGACATTTTAGACAATACAGTTACAGCTTTACCATGGAATAAGGGGGTTAGGAACTGTACCCAGAGCTTTTTGTCAACACTATACTGTTTGCATATCCTCTCAAACATATAAATTAAACTATCAAAATCATCCCTCTCATTAAACTGTGGAAGAAATTTACTGACCTTTTGTGCTTCTGGGGTCCAATTACTCCCTTCCCCATTACCTCCATGACTCTGGCGATGAGTCAGTATTTCTCTCTCATGCTTCCTCTGCCTCTCCTTTTCCTTGGCTTCTATCTCCAAGCACCTGGCCTCCAACTCAAGTCTCTTTAGCTCCAGATGGATTTTTAAGTCCTCTGCAGAAAGGTTGAGCTGTCCATTCTCTGAGGGTATTATATCTCCACTGCCAGTCCGATCGTCCTCCTGGTTGCTGTTTTCTGATGCAGCTGTAACTGAGGCTGCAATCAGGTCTGCCTTAGTCAGGTTTCCATGCACCAGTTCCCTAGCCTGGCACATCTCCGCCAGCTAGCTCATTATCAGCTTTCCATACGACTCTGCTGACATGTTTCCTGCTCACCCTGACTAACTAAGCTAACAAAAGAAATAAAACAATTGTGATCCGAACTCTGAGTATTCACTGTGTGGCTGATTTAGAGTAGAAAACACCTTCAAAGTTTACTGTACACAAGCTACAGGGATTCACGCTACCCCCACCACTACAAGCCAATTAGTATTTGCCAACCAATTAATATGTGGTGTGGATATCCCATCACTGCCACCAATTAATATGTGACACCCATGCCCGGGTCCAACAATCAAGGAGCCTCAATCCTCACCACTAACACCAGAGAAGGCATCTCATATATGAAGGAAAGGATAACAAATACACACAAAGATCACAGTCAGTCCGGGGCTGGTTGCTCCTTTACTCTCCAGGTCCCCAATAAGAATCCTCACTGGCATAGCCATAGGGTCCAGATCTCAGCCAGCTGGGCAAGCTAAAATCTCTAGCACCCTCTCTGTCCAACCAGTGCTTTGTGTCCTTGCCCAAGTAGCTGACACACATACACTTTGAGATAAGAGTTTATGCAACCATACAGACACTCCTGGGGAAGGCCGGCACAGGTTCTCTAGCTGTGCCCCTTTTACCCAGACTATATGGTAGAAATCACTGTCATCACCCAACTAATATTTATCAGTTATTCAAAGGCCTTTAAAAGGGTGTCCAATTATCACTGTGCAATATTATTATCCAATTTGTATTATAACTAAACAGTCAAGGCTTATTAGAGTAACTTGGTACAGTAATCACTATAAATATGCAATGTACTCTAGAGCTTAAATTATCTCTACACAAAACAGCCACAGGTAAAATGTTTTAAAATATTTAATAATAAATACTAAAAACACAAGACAATACTTCTTACTACACAGTGCTGGTCAAGAGTTCAGAAATCACAGAGAAATACTTAAAATAATTCAGCAGTACAGTTCTGACATCACAGAAAAACACTTTGCCTAATCTTTATAGTTCCTAGCTATTTCTAGAAGAAAACACAAGTCTAAGATAGACTTACATAAGAGCAAGACAGTGCTGATAAGTGGGATGGTCAAGACAAAAATGCTTAATAATCTCTGGTTCTCTTTTTTAAATTGAAATTGTAGTTCTGATTCACATTGCATAATTCTTCACACTTTCCTGGGGTTCCCAGGCTACACATTACATCATTCTTCACACTTCTCTGGGTTCCAAGGCTAACATAAACTGCATTTACATTCTTAACATCTCCTTTTGGTATCTTGCAGTTAGTCAGGAAACAGAGCAATAAAAATACATTTGCATGTTTAAATCTAGCAATTTAACTCTTGGTTAAAATAATAGCAAGACATTTTTCCTCTAGACTCTTCAGCACCACTGTCTACATGAAAGGGTCACCACATGCTTTACTTTGGTCAGTAGAGTGCATTGTTGTCACATTTATTTCCAGTTCCACATCTAACAGTATTTCTTTACATTTAAGACAAGAAGTCTGTAGTTTACATTCATATTTACAAATGACAGAATTATCTACAAAATTCTATCTGGCTAAGCTGGCAGCCTTCACAGAAGATATCAGCTTCTGATTCCTAAGAGTTTATTTTATTTTATTAATTTGTTGACTAGGTAAAGCTCATTAAGTACAATAACCTGTTTTTCACTGGTGACATACGAGCACTGATCTGGGTAAGTGACGTAGAGGTATATGGCATGCAAAGATTGACCGAGAGAATTAATTCCAGGCCTACAAGATGGTACTTGTTATAAGATTATAGCCTTAACCGTTTGTGCTATGTAGCCACACCTGCTTAGGTCACTTTACTGCTCTGTGTAGTAACTTGTAGCTGCTAATATGACTCTTTTTGGTACAATTTTTCAAACATGTTTCACAACGAGACCTATTCAACATACTTCCCAATGGGAACACCTGAGGCATTACCGCTGTATGGAGGATGTAATGGCTTGCAGATTGTGGTAGTCTCTTGCTATAACATTCCCCAGATGGCAACAGTAGTTCATTTGGTCCAGCACTTTTTGTTTTTACCTTATTAGCTTTGCTAACACATAGTGTGTCACGTTATTCTATGTATCCAATGACATTAGACCACCATGTGATCCTCTCTGAATCTTTGGTTCAGCCTTTTGCCCTATTGATACATTTAACCTTTACCCAGTAGGTGCTGACCATTTCAAACTCAACTCTCCTTTGCCATGCTATAAAGAAGTATATTTAGAAATAGCATGATCACAAATATCTTTATAATTATCTGAATTCCACCAACCCAGCACAGTGATCCACTCACTAGATTCCTACAGTCTGTCTGCACATAATTCTTTCTAAATCCTAAAAAGATTTATATATTTGCTGTATTCAGCTTGCCTGCTCTAATTTATAATGTGAATTGAAATTGCTCTATAAAAGGAATACTGTTTTTCTGACTCTCAAAGTGTGTGTGTGTGTGTGTGTGTGTGTGTGTGTGTGTGTGTGTGTGTGTGTGTGTGTGTGTGTGTGTGTGTGATGGGTGCTTTTTTCACTCTTGATACATATAGTGAGTCACAATGCAGTGAAATCTCATCTCATACTTGTAAGTGACAGTAATCACTCATACTGATTCCTTTCTGCATTATCCATTTTACATCATACTATACTCATAGCCAGTCTGAAAATGTTGTGATCTGCTTAGCTTGACATTTTTTTAGTCCTTCACTACCTTCTTTAACTTTGACCAGTTTAGAACCTACATACTCCTCAGCATGTTATGAGGTTAGTTGTTCTAAACTACATCATTGTGTATCCATCACTTTATATTGACACTATGTCCTATATACTCTCACATACCTTTAGGCCTTTGTACTGTCTGGTATCTGTCTGGTTCATCCCTTTAATATTTCTGAATTGAGAAGGCTTTACCCCTGTCCTCCCACATACTATATTTCTGTTATCAACTCAGTGCTGCTGCATACATCCCTTATATTTGCTTGCTAAACCACCTCTAGTTCATAAACACTATATATTTCATTAGCTGACACATAAGTACAGGTGAGCCTGTGTTTTGTCCCACTTATTCCTGTTGCAGGTGTGCATCCTGGCATGTACAGTTGTTTACCTGCATATCAACTGGGTACATCATGAAGCTGAAAACTGTGGAGTAATGCCTAATGGCACTAGAAAACTGGAAAATGTTATCACAATGCTGAAATGTTTTGCAGAAGTTGCATGTTGCAGTATCCAGTCCCACCACCCTAATACTTTTTCATATTACAATATAAATATATAAGTTACGTGTTGCCATATCCTGTCCCACTACCCTAATACTTTTTCATATTACAATATATATATATATATATATATATATATATATATATATATATATATATATATATATATACATACATAAGTGTAATTTGTAAGAGTGAGCATTCTTTTTTCTATGTTTTTTTGGTTGGTGGCTGCTCTGTGTGAGACTGCAGTACAGTGGGATCTTGGAATGTTCCCTTTCCCTGCTGTTGTGAAATCTTGGAGGGTTGACCCACTGCAAAAAAATCGTGTTTTTTTTTTTTTTTATTATCTTAGATTAAATCTGAAAAGATTGATATATGTTTTATGGGGAAATAAATGTATTATTTGATAAATGAGCATGCATTTTGGATTTGAGTCTGCTGCCTGTACTGTGATAATGATGAAAAAAGATACTGCGGCTTGTATTAAAAGACTTTGGGTTCCCGGCAAATGTACTGCTGTGAGTAGATGCTTTTGAGAGTATTTTTTTCTTAGATACACGGCAGACCACTTTGCAGAGGATATCCAATGAATTGATTAATCAAACAATTAAATATTTGTTAATCAGTTATGTGGGCTGGTTTCACTGACACTTTTCAGCCAAGATTTAAGTTAAAACAGCAGCAATAGCATACAGAACGTATACTAATATGATGCAATAAAAGAACAAATAAAGATTAGTAAATAAAAAATAAAAAATGTAAAATGATGAAGCAGAAAAGCTAAGACATAATTCTTCAATTTGAAACATGTATAGAGCAGCAACATATATACCTTTACTCAATGTGTTAACTACATGTTGTTGCTATCACATACCAGTGTCCAAACGCAGATGTAACCCATGAAACAGTTCTTTAAATAAGTCCATTGTCAAAGATGCAGCCAGTTCAACACCTGAAGAACACTAGCCAGCATGAAAACAATTACAACTGCAGGCTTTTGTTTTGAAGTGCTCTTTTGAGATCTGTACTGAAGGAAACCATCACAGTTTTACTGATCCTAACTACCCAGGGTGTGTTGTTTCGTGAATATAGTGCAACTTTGAGGAATGCTGTATTCCCAGATGATAAGGTGAATGATGGCCTCTGCAAAGAAATAGTTCAAAGATGATTCTGTCTCAAGGAATAAGGTGGGTTTCTTAGAAGAACTTTTCTTGCCAGTAGTGGGCATTAGTCTCACCTGTGAAGTGCAAATGTGAGAGAGTACAAAAGTAACAGAGATCTGGCAGTGACAGGAAGCCAGTGGGCCTTGTAGAGGGAGAAGAACTGACATTCTCTTTCCAAAGGCAATGGAATAAAATTACACATTTTATTCTCTGCTGTCTGAATCAAGTTGTGTTGCATGCTGAGCTGAGTACAATAAAGGGAAGGGTGTGCTGAAGTCTTTTTAAGCCTATGGCTAGAATAGCTTCCTTAGGCAGGGGACTGGATAACTTGTATGCGGCAATACGTTTGTACTACAAGAAATAAATTACGTAAAAACATTGGGCTGCATTATTTTGCTGCTGATTTTGTGGTGACTGTATTCTTTTTGTTATTATTCACTTCTCTGAAAAACATTTATGAATTGTTTCATAATGCTTTCCTACGGAAGAAGTCCTGCAAATCATTGTTTCAGAGGTTTGTAAACATACAAAACATATTGCTTTATCACCCTTTTTGATCATGCCAAACATTTCATTGCACCAGTCTTTAAAATCTCTGCTGCTTTTCATTTCACTTTATCACGTTTTTCTGTGTGGTTTTGAAGACAATCCTGAACCTACTGCACATGGAGTTAAAACTACAACTCCGTCTCTATTTATATTAAATCATTTTTCAGTGACTTTGTCCAGCCCACTCCCTTTATCATCATATTGCTGCACATGGCAACCCAAAGACAAAATCATTTTGAAAATCTCAGTACTAAATGGAAAGGTCTGGTATTCCCACCTGGTTGCATTCTTTTAATTTACCACTGTTATTCCAGAACTGCAGCCCGACTCCTTTCACCATACGTTACTACAAATGGCAGTCTGTAGAATATAATCATGA
Organism: Protopterus annectens; assembly: GCF_019279795.1. Taxonomy (NCBI): domain Eukaryota; kingdom Metazoa; phylum Chordata; order Ceratodontiformes; family Protopteridae; genus Protopterus; species Protopterus annectens. The sequence continues at coordinate 951,091,947 of NC_056741.1, read as the reverse complement.
AAAACACATTACTAGTCTTCCAAGCTGCATTCATTATTAAATAAAACAGTCTGGTATCCTCAGCCTATTCTTCTTCTTCTTTTGGCTGCTCCCGTTAAGGGTCGCCACAGCAGATCAACTGTTTCCATTTCTTCCTGTCCTCTGCATCTTGCTCTGTCACACCAACCACCTGCATGTCCTCTCTCACCACATCCATAAACCTTATCTTAGGCTTTCCTATTTTCCTGTTATCTGGCAGCTTCATCCTTAGCATCTTTTTCCCAATATACTCTGCATCCCTCCTCAGCACATGTCCAAACCAATGTAATCTTGCCTCTCTGGCTTTGTCGCCAAACCTTCCAACCTGGGCTGACCCTCTAATATACTTATTCCTAATCCTGTCCATCCTCATCACACCCAGTGCAAATCTTAACATCTTCAACTCTGCCACATCAAGCTCTGACTCCTGCCTTTTTGTCAATGCCACTGTCTCCAACCCATATAACATAGCTGGTCTCACTACCCTCTTGTAGACCTTCCCTTTCACTCTTACTGGTACTCGTCTGTCACAAATCACTCCTGACACTCTTCTCCACCCACTCCATCCTGCCTGTACTCTCTTCTTCACCTCTCTTCCACATTCACCATTACTCTGAACTGTTGATCCCAAGTACTTAAACTCATTCACCTTTGCCACCTCTACTCCCTGCATCCTCACCATTCCTCTATCCTCCCTCTCATTCACACACATATATTCTGTTTTAGTCCTGCTGACCTTCATTCCACTTCTCTCTAGAGCATATCTCTACCTCTTCAGGGTCTCCTCTACCTGTTCCCTACTCTCACTACAGATCACAATGTCATCTGCAAACATCATAGTCCACGGGGACTCCTGTCTGATCTCGTCTGTCAACCTGTCCATCACCATTGCAAATAAGATAAATACTTCTCTGACACTCCCGACTTCTTCATACAATACCACAACTCCTCTCTAGGCACCCTGTCATATGCTTTCTCTAAATCCACAAAGACACAATGCAACTCCTTCTGACCTCCTCTGTACTTCTCCATCAACACTCTCAGAGCAAACATCGCATCTGTAATGCTCTTTCCTGGCATGAAACCATACTTCTGATCACTAATCATCACGTCCCTTCTTAACCTAGCTTCCACTACTCTTTCCCATAACTTCATGCTGTGACTGATCAGTTTAATCCGTCTGTAGTTACTACAGCTCTGCACATCACCCTTATTCTTAAAAATCGGTACCAAAACACTTTTTCTCCATTCCTCAGGCATCCTCTCACTTTCCCAGATTTCATTAAACAATCCAGTTAAAAACTCCACTGCCATTTCACCTAAACACCTCCATGCTTCCACAGGTATGTCATCTGGACCAACAGCCTTTCCGTTCTTCATCCTCTTCATAGCTATCCTTACTTCCTCCTTGCTAATCCACTGCACTTCATGATTCACTATCCACACATCATCCAACCTTCTCTCCCTCTCATTCTCTTCATTCATCAACCCCTCAAAGTACTCTTTCCATCTGCTCAACACACTCTCCTCACTTGTGAGTATGTTTCCCTCATTATCCTTTATCACCCTTACCTGCTGCACATCTTTACTAGCTCGGTCCCTCTGTCTAGCCAATCGGTACAGGTCCTTTTCTCCCTCCTTAGTGTCCAACCTTTTATACAACTCTTCATATGCCTTATCCTTAGCCTTCGCCACCTCTCTCTTTGCCATGCACCTCATCTCCTTATACTCTTGTCTATTTTCTTCATCTCTTTGACAATCCCACTTCTTCTTTGCCAACCTCTTTCTCTGTATACTCTCCTGTACTTCTTCATTCCACCACCATGTCTCCTTGACCTCCTTCCTCTTTCCAGATGTCACACCAAGCACCCTTCTAGCCATCTCTCTGACTAGTTTTGCTGTAGTTACCCAGCTATGCGGTAACTCTTCACTGCCACCCAGTGTCTGTCTTAACTCTTCCCTGAACATCACCTCACAATTACCCTTTTTCAATTTCCACCATTTGATCCTTGGTGCTGCCCTCACACTCATCCTCCTCTTCTTGATCACCAATGTCATCCTACAAACCACCATCCTATGCTGCCTAACTACACTTTCTCCTGCCACCACTTTACAGTCTCCAATCTCCTTCAGATTGGCCCTTCTACATAAGATATAATCCACCTGTGTGCATCTTCCTCCTCTCTTGTATGTCACCCTATGCTCCTCCCTCTTGTTAAAATACGTATTCATCACAGCCTTGTCCATCCTTTTTGCAAAATCCACTACCATCTGACCTTCTGCATTCCTTTACTTAACACCATACCTACCCATCATTTCCTCATCCCCTCTGTTCCCTTCACCAACATGCCCATTGTAATCTGCTCCAGTCACCAGTCTCTCACCCTTGTCAGCCTATTGCACTCATTTATTTAGAACAGGCTGATAACACTGATGATAGCATGATTGTCTTGCTCCAAGCAGCTCACACTGAAATTAGGGATCAGACCTTCAGTATATATAAATTTTGTATTAATATAATATAGGAAGCACACAACAGCTTGACCTCTTTTTCACTTTTTGATTTTTTAAAATATGCTTCCCTCCCATTTTGCATGCAGACTTATATGATCACCATAATTTTCTTATTTGCGTAATGTTGTCTAAAATAGTATTTTTATGTTTCCCCAAGTCATTTCTTCATTAGGAGATGCTGAAAATCCATGACAGAAACATTAAAATCTGCATAGATGATCAGATAGTCACAAATCAGCATCAATTTTAGAGCAACCTGTCAAGCTCTGTAAACGTCAACTCAAGACACCATTCCAATACACCCTTAATAGTGAGTAAGTTTCTAATCCAGTCAATGCCTTGGTTCTGAAGGGATGACTGTATATAGATCTTTTATATCAACTGTTAAAAAATTATGATTAACATTAAATTCCAATTTATTAATTCCATCCAAAAATCCCCATGAATCCAGGCAAATATGCTCCTCACTTTTAATAATCGGTTTTAATTTGCTGTTGTTTTATGGCAAATTTGGACGTTTGCACACATATACCCTGGCCTCAATGAGTATACTTCTATTATGTGCACTTTGAAACTTAAACAATTAGATAGGTGAATGCCACCTGAACACCAAAAGTCTAAAATATGGATACAATGGTGTGTTGGTTTTTTGGTTGGTTCTTTGTAAGTTTTAGTTATTTGTTTTTTCTTCGTATTGAATGATTCATTATTAAGATATATTGAATTTGAATGTATTATTTTTAACAATGATGATTTTTAGAGTGTATAGCTTTAATATTTTATTGTATTTCCATGAGTTGATTAAGCTGATGACTTTTTTATATTAATTAATTAGTTAATTGGTTGTGTATAATAACTTTTGAATTCAGCAAAACAATGTCTGAAGAAGTTTGGATATTGGTCTAAACAAAAGCGCTTACGCAATAAAATATTTGAGAAGGAGAGTATTGCCATTCTGCTTTTTTTTTGTTTTTAACAGTTTTTGTCGTCTGTACTGCTTGTTCCATAAATAGCACTAGAACTGATGCAGTGTACAAAGTCCATGTTCATCAGTGTGGTAAAGGATTATGTATGAATGTACTGGGGAACTTTGGTTCATTACTCCCCAGTAAGCACATACCCTGCTGACCTTTCCTTGTCAAGAGCCATGGTGCTTATGGTAAACTTTACAGTTCATTTACTTTCAGACAGTATAGGACATACATTGATCCCAGAATAATTTGTACTGTATGATCAAGCTGTAGAATATAATGTGCAATCCTATAAAATATAACTATAAAATATGTTAGGGAGAAGAAACTAAAAATCTAAATTATAATCCATTAAGTGTGCTACTAGTACATACCTTTAATATTATGTCAGCATTAAAAATATTTTGCCATAACATAGCTGAGTCCAAGAACAGGGGTCTAGGGAAATGATCATTTATTTCTGGCCTTAAATACTATAATTTTCTTTCCTGTAGGAGAAGGTTTCCCATGTTGTTATTAAACTCAAAGGTACTAGTTTTTTTGCAGTGTACCAAATAATAAAGAACCTGAAATAGTGCAGTGGGTTCTAATAGGTGGGGGGGGGAGGGGACTGGATACTGCAATAAAGTGGATGAAATGCACATAAACAGGGTTGCAGCCAGGATTTTTGAAATTGTACATTAGCTTGTACACATAGCCGGCCTTAGGCATAGGCCAACTTGGCGGCCGCCTAGGGCACCGCTGTAGGAGGGGTGCTTTTCCAGTATTTATTTGGTGTAGGTAGGCTAGGATGGGGGCACCTGGGTGGTGTGGGGGAGCACCGTGGAGCCCTTTTGCCTAGGGCACCAGCTGATCTAAGGCCTCTGCAGTACACAAATTTTAGAATGTAGCCCCGTCACATAAGTTCAGCACCTGACACCAAGACAGTGCATCTTCTGGATAGTGTAACTTTTCAGTACTGAGAAAAAAACTAGGCATTCAGACACTTTGAAAAAAATTAATATGTAAAACATTAACAAATTTTCTGGAGCTTTTTAAATTTAAATTTTAATTTATCTTATTCTTACAAAATAAATCAATTATGATAAAAATAAACCAATATCAAATATTCCAGAGCTTTTAACGTTTACATTTTAATGCACCTTATTCTGTAAAACAAATAACTTACGACAAAAATGTGACACTGTAGCTTACATTGTGTCTACCTGCCTATGTGTTTGCATGGAAATAGATATTTCTTGACACACTGCTGCTCTACATTGAAAGAAACAATGTGACAAAATAATATAGCTTTATTCTGTGCATTACAGATGTGAAATAACATCTCTGATTTGAGAAAATGAGACTTTACTTGTAGGACGGAAACTAAAATACATGGGGTAGGGGTATCGTGTTAACTCTTGCCATCTCTCTCGGTTCAGTGCCACATCTCTGCCTTCTTCGACACTCATGCCTGACTGTCACAGATCTTCTTACACATAATCCATCCACTTCTTTGCTGGACATCCTCGCTTCCTCTAAGCATCTTCCTGTCTGTTCCAAATCATCTTCATCAGATTTTCTGCTTTTCTGCATGTGTCTGAATCATTGTAATCTGTTCTCTTTGATCTTTTCTGCTTTTATGTTCTCATTTCTTTATCTGCCCCACAGTGTGCATCTTATCACCCTTCTCAGGCACTTCATTTCCATCATGTATAGCTTCCTCATCTGTTCTGGTTTTACTTCCCAGGCTTCTGTATCATACAGTAGTACTGGTCGCACCACTGTCTCGTACACCTTACCTTTCAGTTTCTTTGGCATTCTTCTGTCATAGACTACATCTGACACTCTATGACAGTTGGCTGCAGCCCCTCTGATTCTAGCTTTGACCTCTTCATTCAGACTTCCTTTCTCCTCAACCATCCCTGCCAGATACTTGAAGCTATTTATCTATTCCATTGTCTTTCCCTTCTATCTCAATTCTCAGATTCTTCTGATTTCCCCAGTTTGCTGCCATTACCACTGTCTTATCTGTGCTTAGTTTCATCCCATGTGCATTCAGTTCTGCATTATGTTGTCTACTATCCTTTGCTGAAGTTCTTGCTCATAGCCTGCCTGTACTGCCACATCATCTGCATGCAACAACTTTATTGACCTGTCCTCTCCAACCTGCTTGCTAATGTAATCCATCACCAGTATGAACAGCAGTGGGCTCAGAGGTGAACTCTAGTGCACACCCATTCCCACTGAGAACCCCTCTGTGAGGCTGAACACTGTTCGTACTTGAGTGATTGGGTACTTGTACATAGCCTGCAAAATTCTACTAATGTTTCTGGGACTACAAACAACAGCAGTACTGCCTAAATCAGCTTTCTTGGGACCTTGTCATATGCTTTCTCCAAGTCTAGGAATGGCCAGTTGGACTCTCCTCATCGCTTGCTTCTTCTCAGCTATCTGTCTCACTACAAACATTGGGTCAATTGTGATGCTTCCTGATCTGAATATAAGCTGCTCATTTCCCATTTTACTTTCTACTACTCTACATATCTGTTTATCAATCACTCTTTCCAGAACTTTCATGCAGTGGGATAGGAGTTTGATACCTCTGCCCACAGTTGTGGATGCCCCTTTTGTTCTTGTACACTGGCATGAGTATGCTTGTTCTCCAGTCATCTGGGATACTTCTTTCTCTCCACACTGCTTTGAGTACCTTCAGGAACCACTTATCCCCTGTCTGTCCCAATATCTTTATCATATCTGCTGTGACCTCATCTGAGCCTGCTGCTTTCCCTGACTTCATTTTCCTTCTTACTTCTTCTAGTGTGGGCTCCTCTTCTTCTCTCATTGTAGGTTGTTTCTGGGGCAGTACAGCTTCTGTGAGGTTTTCTTCATCCACAAGCTGCTGGAAGTATTCCTTCCATCAGCCTTTGATGTCCTGTGGACTGGAACAGGTTGTTGCTGGCCTCCCTTATGAAGGGTGTCTGACTATCTTCTTTATCTTTCTGACTTTGCTTTGCAACCTGATATAGTTTCTTTGTGCCACCTACTGAGTCACTTTCCAGAAGCTGGTGGAGTGCCCCCCGTTGCCCTATTCATTGCTATTGCATCTCATTTCTCAGCTTCTTTGTTAGCCAACCAGTATTCCTTCCTATCCTGATTGTTCTTTCCTATCTCTCACTTTTTCCTGCACTACTTCTTTCTTTTAATCACTTCCTGGACTTCTGCATTCCACCACCAGCTTTCCTTATGTACCTTATTTCCATACCTGGCTCAGATACATATCTGTTTAGTAGTCCTCAAACATGCTGTCTTGAGGTGCTGCCTGTCTTCTTCAACTCCAAATATTTCCTCTTTTTCTTGGGGTGCTAGAGCCCTGAGTAATTCCTTGAACTGTTTTGCTTTCTCCCCAGTCAACTTCCAGGTCTTCAGCCTGGTCTCTGTTGACCTTAGAGCCTTCTCTGACCACTGCTTACAGCTGATCGTGACAACCAGTGGTTTATGCTGTGGGCTGACTGTTTCACTGGGGATGACTTTTGCAATCATTGATTCTACCCCAGGGCCCTTTCTTTACTAGAAGGAAGTCTACCTGAGTTGGATGTTGGATACTCTTGTATGTGATCTTGTGACTGTCTCTCTTTCTGAACCATGTGTTGGCTACTATCAAGCCATTTGCCAGACAGAAGTCTAGAATGGGCTCTCATTCTTTATTCTTGTTGCCCCACCCATCTGGACCCAGGCAGCCCTCATATCCTGTTCTGTCTGTCCCGATATGTGCATTCAAGTCAACCATTATCACCACAAATTCCTGTTGTCCTGCTTTATCTATTAGGTCCTGCAATGGCTGTCTGAATACACTCATAGGCTATTATAAATACTGCCCTATCATCACAGTGGAGTCTGATTGCCCTGAGTCTGTCACTAATTCAGATGACATCCCTCACGGCCTTCTGAAGCCTCTCTCTCAACACAGTTCTCACCCCATTTCTAGCCTGTCCCCCTCCAGAGTAGTAGACTCTGGATCACAAGCCAAGTGGCTTTGCTGCACTGCCCTTCCATCTCGTCTCTTGGATAAATACATAAGATGTCCAACCTCCTCCATATCATCATGTCATCTACTTCCAAGCTGCAGCTTGTCAGTGAATCTACATTAAGTGTAGCAATTCTCAGTTCATGTTTGGCATGTTGATTGGTTTTACATCCAGGTTTCGCTCAACAGAGCTGTCCCAGGTAACCCAGGCTGGGTAACTCAACACTGGCCGGCCAGTAGCTTATTGACCCAGGGCTGATGGGCTTTATGGCTTTATGGCAGGCACACACTGGCCAATAGGGGCACATACACCCCTCTCACCATTAGCAAGGGTCTCTGGCATAGGTTGGATCCTCAACACCATTTTGGTGACATTAACCAACATGACCGAATAACCTACCTGGCATCACCTCGTGGCACAGCACGAAGCATCAGAGACTATCCACGTGCAACTAACAGTGGGTAAAACTGCCTTCTAGTTTATAGCCTGCTACAGACCACCCTCCCAAACACAGGAACTCCACTCGGCCTTCCTGAGAACACTGGAAAATATGAAGGTCTCTCCAAACACCATTATATTGGGCGACTTCAACTACCCAAACATAGACTGGGAGCATTACTCTAACTCCAACACCCTGGCCCAAAGGTTCCTAGAATTTATGAACTCAAAGGCTATGGAACAACTTGTTACCACTCCCACAAGAGGGGAAAACATACTGGACCTGATCATCACCAACATGGGGACTCTATGCTCCAGACCAGAAGTGTATCCCTCACTGGTAAGATCAGATCATAAACTAATCTCACTGGATATTCACATCCAGACCCCACCCCCTGCTCAGGAAACCACAGTGAAAAACTTCTCTAAAGCAAATTTCACACTCCTCAAAACCGAGGTGGAATCCTTCAAAGCCCCCGGGGCTGTGGAAAATGCGGCCCAGACCGCAGAATCCTTTATAAACGCATTCTATGAACACCTTCAGGAATGCATGGATCATGCAATCCCAAATAAAACCAAGACCCAATCCTCCAAAGGCAGACGTCCTGTCTGGTGGTCCCCAGCCATAAACAAACTATAGAATAGAAGGAGGAAGCTACTACATGATAGAGCAAAATCCCAAAAAGGGAAGGCATCTCTGATCAGTATTAGCAAAAAACTACGGGCACTCATAAAATCATCTAAGGCCAGCTTCGAGAGAAAAATTGCACAGGACACTAAGGATAATCACAAGGCTTTCTTTAGTTATGTTAGGAACCTGGGTGGGAATTCCCAGATATGCTCAGAATTAGTCCAAAATGACAAAAATACACCAAACCCACAGACATTGCCAACATCCTAGCTGACAGGTTCAGTGCAAACGTCTCCCCCCCCCCCCACCAAAGGGCAAATATCTATCTCAGCACAGTGCTGCCCCGGACAGCTCAGATGCACAGGTAAGAGCCGTCCTGTCCAAAGAAAAAACACAGCATCAATGGGACCAGACGGTGTCCCGGGCTGCGTCCTACATGAACTCCAAGAAGAGCTAAACCCAAACATAAAACTACTGTTCAATCTCAGCCTTACTACAGGATATGTACCCAAAGATTGGCGTATAGCAATGGTGGTCCCTCTCCACAAAGGTGGTGCCTCAATGGATCCTGGAAACTATCGGCCCATAAGCCTGACTAGCTTGGTCTGCAAAGCTATGGAAAGGATCATCATGGACCTTATAAATAAAGATATTGGGGACCTACAGACACTGGATCCTACCCAGTTCAGCTTTGTTAAGGGCAGATCCTGCCTCTTAAACCTGGTTGATTTCTTTGAAACAGTCACCAAGGCCATTGATGAGGGGAAGGTGGTCCACACAGCCTACCTGGACCTCGCAAAAGCCTTCGATACAATACCCCACTCGGGCATTATAGATAAGCTCACCAGTTTAAATATAAACCCCTATGTCACTAGATGGGTTGCAAACTGGCTCAAGGACAGAACCCACATGGTTAGAATTGCTGGAGCCATGTCAGACTCCAAACCAGTTACAAGTGGCATCCCACAAGGCTCAGTCCTGGGACCTCTCTTGTTCGGTATATATTTCTCAGAGGTACAGGCCAACACGGAAGGACTGTGGCTGACCAGATGACTGCAAACTGAGCGCCATAATCGACTCTCCAGCCGACACAAGCATCCTCCAAAAGGGCCTCATAGAAACAGACAACTGGTGCCAGAGCCATGGCCTCAAGCTAAATGCCAAAAATTGTATAGTCATCCCCTTTGGCAAAAACAAAGTACCCACAAATTACCACATAAGTCGTAATCCATTAAGTACAGAAGAAGTAATTAGGGACCTGGGGACCCAAGTTGATAGCAATCTCTCATTTGACAACCACATGACCAAAGTGGTTAGAAAAACATTTTATATAGCCCACCTAATCATGAAGGGATTCACATCTAGATCAGGGGAGGTCATCATGCCTCTTTACTCATCCCTCATCAGGCCCATAATTGAGTACAATGCCCCTTTTGGGATGTACCTTACCAGACACCTGCAGCAACTGGAAAGACCCCAAAAGTACCTCACCAAGAGGATCAAAGGGCTCAAACAGATGCCATATGCTGTCTGGTTAAAGAAACTCCAGCTCTACTCAGTGGCATACTGCCTGCTCAGAGGCGATCTGTGCCTGACGTATAAAGCCATGTCCAACCCAGAATTAATGGACATGCTGCACCTCAGAAAATAAAAATCCCATCAAGCTACGCTCTCGAGAGACTTGAACCTCAGCACTGAAATAAATAGGACATGTTGGAGGGACAGATTCATAACCCAGAGGCTCCCTTCACTCTGGAATAAAATCCCAGTCCAGGTTAGGCAGAGTCCCTCACTGACTCTCTTCAAGAGGAATCTTGATGAGTGGATGGGGGATCGTAGGTTTACCCCGGGTATCACTTCTGTGTTACTGTTAGACAGAGGCACAGTATACTAACCTCAAAAAAGGGCATAGCAAAATTAATTTAAAATGGGTGGTGAAAGCCAAACACACTCTGGCTAGGCTTATAAATGCCCTAGGGCAGATAGCCTAGTATGAACCTATGAACCTAGCACCATATTTTACACTGTCGAGTGGCCTTGCCATGGTGCACAGTCTGTGATCTATGTTTTCTTATCTTGAGGATACTGCACAACACAGTAGATCCACAAAGTGGTTGGTCTGTACAACTCTTCTCCCTATAGGGCACCATATACAGTCTGTGCTGCTGCTCACAGCTCTCTTCATTGGTGAGTTTAAGATGGAAACAGTATGTTTTTTTGGAGGTAGGAGGAACCCCATAGAGACACAGGGAGAACGTGCAAACTGCAAACGAGCATTGGGCAGAGGTCAGGATCGAACCTTGCACCTTGTGCATGGGAAGTGAAGACCTTAACCATTATGTCAACTGGTCTGAAATACTCAGTGCACTTCAGAATAACCCATGCAATTTTTTATATTTATTTATTTGCAACCGAATAAGGACCAAGTCTGATGGCTGCTGTACCTGACTGGTCAGTTCATTCCACAGTTGTGGGAGCTGAGGATTCTAAGGCAGGTAAAACAACGTGTTCATTCCTGACTGAGAATCCCCCATGAGCACAAACATTTATAGTAATAGGTATTAGGACCAAGTCAGCTTTACTGGTCTTGTGAGGTGACCTACCCTTTACCCCATGAATCACTCCTCTCCGATCTCCACTATAGCTGCCCTCAGCTCAAAGTGTGAATGCACATAATATCATAGGATTGGTACAAGTGGGCTCCATGAGATCAATTTCTTAGTGCTCCTGCTAGATGTCACACATGGGGTATAACAGAGCCACTCCCATCCCCCCAGGATGGGTGAGCAGGCAGAGACCACTCAGTCTTATCCTCCCATGCCATCTCCTACAAGTACCACAGCTGGCATTTGAACACAGGTCACCAGTGATGCAGTCAGGGCTTTATCCATCTATGCCACAGAGTGTCTTTCCTGTGCATTTTTATTTATGAGATGGTGTGAAATACAAACAAGCGGTTATTATAGTAAAGCTCTACCCACAGGCTTGCTTTGGTATGTTTGGAAATGAAATACTCTCAAGGAAAAAATGGTTTTGTGTCTGTCTGTCTGTCTCTGTGGTTCAGAGGGATAAAGCCTTAAATTCAACTCAGGCAACTTGAGTTCAAGGAGTGGCCCAGGTGATGGACGATTTGGGTAAAAAAGGATTGAAAATGAATGATTTTTACTACCTGCCCATCCTAGGGAGTGGGAGTGGTGGCTTCCCAGTGACCAATTGCTCTCATGGAAATAGAGGTTTCATGACAAGAAGAATCATTACTGGAAAGCTGTGGGCTTGGCACTCCCAACCCAGTAATGGCATCCTTCTGGATGTCTATTTGGGACCATGCATGTGCCTAGAGAAAGCATGGGAGGTCTCTATGTTGATGTGAGTGCACGTCAGTCACCTGGGAGAGTGGTGAGGACTATAAAAGTAAGACAAGTACCATAGATGGTACTCACTGATGGGAGGAAGTCCTGTGTAGATCTTTGGCTGGTGGACAATTATAGTCTGTCCTGAAATATAGCCCTGGTCTGGGAGGGGTGAAGCCAGGCCCATAGGCTGCTTGGATGAAGACCTCCTTCCCGTCCCTCCCTGATAACAGCTGGACAGGAGGGCAGATGCAGGAGCACAAACACCTCCATGGCTGTCTAGATGATGGCTCCCTCTGCTCAGCGCTCCCTCAAAGCAGCTGAGGCCTCTTGCACTGAGAGCAAACAGGGGCAGAGGCTTTGATGTTTGGCAGAATTAGAGGGGAAAAAGCATGTAGAAAATGGTATTGTTTGCTAACAGAATTGATGCTCAAGAATTTGAAGTTTAAAGCCAGGAACATTTTTGCAGAAATTCATATTGGAAGGGACCCACGGTATGTCATTTATTTCAGGGCAGTACAGCGTCTTAATTTGTTTTTATAAATGTTAACATGTTTGACTGAAGGCTCCATAATTTGATTGTACTATAGTTCATTTTACAAAACTCTTGGTTAGGAATGCAGTGACATTTTTAAAGAATCAAGCAATTTCTTGGAAAAGTATTGTAAAATATTGTACTGAAAGGTATGAAGTGGCAGAGCCACCTTCTCAGACTGTGGATGAGCTGAATATTTTAATGGGGAGAACTGACTTATTGAACATGGATGGGTTTTAAAGTCAGTTACAAAATGCGAAGTACAGAAGTATGGACTAAGGTGTTTTGTTTTTATGCAGGATAGCTTAGGCATTGTCATTAATGTGGCAGTCCAAGGATGAGTCTGACATTTGAAGTACTAAGGTGTAGTTTTTGTGTATAGAGGGATCACAACAAATAAGCATGTTTAACGTAATAACATTGTGATATGCATCTATAAAAAAGCCATACATTTAAATATTACTCTTGGGCAAAGGGAGGTCTTAATACAGATGTAAATAATCCAAGTAATGCTTTGAACAATGGAAATCAAGACAATAGGAAAATGGCTGTGATATATGATGTGAGTGAAGGGCCTAAAACAGATGAAAAAGAAATGAAGTGGGATTTAGTGAGTTAAGTATCGTAAAGTTTGGATCTGGTGAGGTTGGGATATAGTAAGTTAAAGATCATTAAAAGTTTAGGCCTGGTGAGGTTATTGTTGTAACAGAAGGTAGCTTTAAACTTCCCAAACTGCTCTCAATGGCAAAAATATGTTGAAGTTAAATAAGCAAAAACTAGTAATATGTCTAAAAGACTGAGGTCAGAGAAGAAGCATAGAATCATGAGAAAAGAAGACATTTATAATTGGTGATGAGAGCATACTGAAAAGACAATAAAAGCACATCATATAAAAAGTTTTAATATTAAATGAGAGTAGCTTCAGTTACAAATAAATAGAGGTTAAAATGCAAAAAGAAACTAACATTTTCTTAAGATGTCTACATTGATTCTAGGCTTGAAAGAAAATATATTCTGAAAACGTTTTGGTGACTGCAAGTTGAACTTGACAGAGAAAAGGGTTCATGCAGGCAGAAGCATTTTACTTTGGAAAAAGGTTAAATTATTATAAGTATAATCATGCTGAGTTTTAACACATATATATATATATATATATATATATATATATATATATATATATTAAATGTATGTATATTAATGTATGTATGTATATATATATATATATATATATATATATATATATATATATATATATATACAGAGTACTATAAAAAATAAACAAAATACTTTATTTTAAGCAATGACAATATAGATATTGTACATCCACAGGGCTGCAATTTATATTTGCATTTATCACTTATGTGCCAGAGGTAATCATGGAGAGTAGCTGCACTTTAATACGGTATCTCTTTTTTACTGTTCAGTAAATAACATTGATTACCAAGATGGAAATTTTATTTATTTTGCTCAGAATAGTTAGTTATATTTAAATCACTACCCCCATCTGAGTAAGACAATTCTGTCTGTATCAAGGGATTGGGCTAAGGGGCCTTAAGCCATTTCAGCCTACGGTCCCCTAGTTAATGAAAATATTCACATCATATTAAAATATTCCTTATACTAAAATCTGCTTCTAAGGATAAAATTTATTTTAGTCCCGCAACCAAAACTACCATTTATAGACAGGTTAAGAGCTATTCCTGAGCCAAGGCATTATTTTTTCAATATCCCAATGGTGTTTCTTCAATACAGGAATTAATTCTGTTGTGGTTGCAGTTGCCCACGTCTATTTTTTTTTTTTTTTTGTGATGACTTTTGTCGCTTTCATGTTAGGACACAAATAAACAAGTCTTTGTGGGTTCTGTTCATACAGCTTTATTCTAAACAAACATCACTATAGAGGCGTACTGACTATAACTTAAGTAACTTATATACAAACTAACGACTACGATCATGCATGTTCACTCTCTGGCTGCTTCTACAAAATGACACTAGGGATTACACATGCCTGGAATTTATATGTGCACATACAGCCTCGCATACTTCTTAAAGATATAACACACATGCTTTACACTCTGATCTACAACTTTCATCCAATTAATGTAAATAAAACCAACAACACAGTGAGGGAGCAAGTCAAACCTTACAAATTCCACAAAGATAACAGACATGTTTTAAATATTTACAGATTGGTTTTGTGGTCAATAAAGCAGCCAAAAACTAAGAAAAGTGAAAGAAATGACAGTCCATACACACACACACACACACACACACACACACACATATATATATATATATATATATATATATATATATATATATATATATATCTGAGAAACAATTCTTGCAGTCCCGTATCTGTAGCATTTTTGCGATTGACTTAGAAACAGTTTGGAAAAATGGCTGGTCATGTAAAAATTGTTAGGACTGCCATTATAATATGTCCACTCCAGGGACACTGTATTTCACTTTATGTCTGCTGATGTCCCCATCAATGAGAAGTCTATTGAGTCTCGTTCCCTGCACCTCTCATGTGTGATCATAAGGATGTGTCATCAATTTATAAGATTGTCTGAGCCCTGATTATTAGATTTCTCCAGATAGTTATGGAAACCTTTACTCCTTTAAGAAATTTGATTAACTTTAGATGGCTTTAGACATCTCTCTCGAAATGCCTAAAACATTCAATCTTTAACTAGGTACATGATTAATGCAATATCTATGTACTGCTCTTAAATATAAAGTCCTCTGTATGTAATCAAGTTCCCCTTCTCCTTCCAGTGCCACTTTGAGTCCATGTACAAATGCCAGTTTCCAGAGATCAGCCTTTTTTCTCACTTGTAGAAAACTAAACATTTAACCTAGCCTGTGCTGAGGGAGAGAAAAGACTGCAATTTGTCTCCCCAAAAGCCCTCATGGCTCTTCATTGGATATTCCTAAGGAATGTGTCCCATGCCACTTCTTTCTAGCTTGCTCGATAACTTGGATCATACCAATAAAACATCATCGTAAATTCGGCTGCAACATGGTGATGAATCCAGCAGGGCAAGCCCTCATCTTTTCTTGGAAATTGTGAACTCTGTTCTAGCTACTAAGGGTCTAGCCCTGCCACAAATAAAGTTTGCTAACCTTGCTTTCAACTTCAGACTTTGTTTTAATGTAGGTTAAAAAAAGCAATGACGCAGTGAATATAACTAGACTGGTAGTATAAACTTGGAGAGTACCTGCAGTCTCTTATGCATAGATAATTGAAGTCACAACCATGATCTCAAACATCTCTCACACATTTTAAAGATGGATGCAGTATTGACAATTACTGTATCAGAAGCCCCTATCAATACCAGTCCCTAGGCATTTGAAAGTTTATTCACAGTGGAAAGAAAACTCATCCTCTATCATTGATATCAGGGAAAATTTAACACTCCAAACCTATCTTTTGTCTCTGATTCTGAATCATTATATTGAGTCTATATAACATACAGAGAATTTTTAATTATTGAATTTTATGTTATCAATTTTTATTTAACTGGTTGAATGAAAAGTTAAATAATGATTTCTATATGTCTTTAAGAAGGTGGAGTAGTCTGCTCTATTAGATTGTCTCATTAGATTGGTTAATTAAACCAACCTGAACTTATTTATATAGGTGTGGTAAATTTCAATATTGTATCTGAAGAAGTTTGCAAACAGTACAGATGAAAAGTACTTCAATAAACTCATTTTATCATTGGTGAAGCTTGCTTGGTCTATCCCTGGGACTGCTGCAGTACCTTTTTTTGAACTCTTTCTAGATCTATCTAAGGCTTTTGACATGGTTGACCACAAAATGCTTATAAATACCTTGAAGGCCTTCTCCTTAAACAACCATGCACTCCAATCGTTTCAATCATACCTGCAGGGTGGGCAACAGGCAGCCCTATGGCAGGACAAGCTATCATCTCTCCTACCCATCACATTAGGAGTCCCCTAGGGCTCGATACTAGGACCCCTTATTTTCTCCATCTTTATCAACAACTTTCATTCAGTCATCACAGATGCTACCTGCATTCAGTATGCAGATGACTCCACCTTGATTTGTTCTGACACCTCACCAGCTACTTTATTCACATTAATCCAAAATACCTTCAGTACAGTAGAAAAATGGCTCTCCAATCAACATCTAATTCTAAATCCAAACAAAACTAAGCTACTCCTCTTCTCCCTCACATGCAAGACCCCCCTGCCATTCTTCAACATAACCGCTAACAATGGCACTATCATCTCCCTAGAAGCCCAAACTAAACTACTGGGTGTCATAGCTGATAACAACCTGAAGTTTGATGTGCATAGCAATCAAACTATCAAAACCATTAACAAAAAACTTGGCTCTCTTTACAGAATCAAACCTTTCCTTACCCCGCTTGCTAGAACTGCAATTGCCCGTTCCCATCTACTATCAACTCTTCTCTATGCCTCACCTCTATTCTCCAACTTAAGCAAAACAGATCTTAATAAACTATCATCCTGCTATAACCACATTGCCAGATTTTCTACTGGCACAGCCTACTGGACACACCACTGTGACAACCTAAATCGCCTAGGATGCCTTGGATTGCCAAGCCTACTGCAGTTCAACCAGCTAATAGTGGCACATAAAGTCCTTTACCAACCAGAAAATACACCTGCACTAAAAAATATTATCAGCCCTACACCAGCACCCGACCACTGTGATCATCCACTAGACTCCTAGTTCAAACATACAAATCCAACTACTCAGCTGGGGACTTTCTGCCAACTCTGTTGGAAAAACCTGGAACATACTCCCAGCTGACTTGACCCAAGAACCCTCAATTCAAAAACAAACTCAAGGAATACTTCAAAACTCATTGGTTATGTCCTTGCACTAACTCCAGCTAATGACCTCTCTATTTCTTAGGTGCCTTACCTTCAACTACTTCTAACTTTTTTCTACCACTCCATTTCAGGAAGGGTCAATTGTATAACTGCTGCTCAATGTGTCTTAAACCTAAATGTAATGTTATGTATATATAACTTTGAAAATAATGTTATGTTTTGTAAAGTGTTTTATAATAAGTTAGTACTGTATGTGCTAAATGCTGGTATTGCTTATGACTGTAATCTGCTTGAAACTAGCATTTACTAAATGTTCAATGTGTATTATTATCTTAGAGCTTTTCTCCTTGGGCCTCCGTTGAAAATGAACATATATCCAGTTGGACTATCCCAGTCAACAAATGTAAAATAAAATAACTAAATAAATAAATTGCAGAGTTTGTTTATGGCAGGGGGCCACCAGATTGGCTTCCTTTTATTGGAGGAGAGCGTCTTGGTTCTGTTGAGTATGGCAAGATCCATGCATTTGTGTACGTATTCATACAGAGCATTGATGTATGATTCAGCGGTCATGCAACTGATCTGCATTTGCATGGGTGCTGTGAAATTAGCCACCTCTGTTTTTAGGAGCCCAAAGTTAGCTTTGGAGAAGTTTTTCATGGTGGTTACATTTGCAGGGGGTTGGGAGGGATGTGGATTTCAAAGGTGATTAGTTTGTGGTTGGCTCTACCAGGGAGGAGTTGACTAGTGGTGTAGAGCAATGGTTGCCCATGTTAGTAATAACCGGGTCAAGGATGTTGCTACCTCTAGTGGGGGTAAGAATGAGCTGATCCAGGGCATTGGAATTAATGAATTCCAGGAAACATTGGGCAAGTGTATTGGTACATGAGTAGATTTCCCAGTTAATGGAGGGGTAGTTGAAGTCGCACAGTGTGAGAGTGTTAGGTTGGACCCTAATATTTTCCAGGGTGCTTAGGAACATGGAGTGTGAGTCTTGGGACATGGTTGGGGACCTATAGCAGGCTACGACCTGAATCGCTGTCTTACCCATTGTTAGCTGCACCTGAAGTATCTCAGATGAGTTATGTTGGGCTACTGGCCCAGAAATTGTAGTTTATTGGCCGTTTCTCCATCTTTTTCAACTTACTGGTTTAAAAGCCCGAGTTTGCGCTTGTTTCCCATCTTTCCTGTAACTAGTCTAGTCCAGATACAGATTTGTTGTATCCAGGACTGTTTGTAAGCTTCTGAGCCCCCCAAGCCTTTCTGTGTTGGAGGGAAGTCTTCTAGCTTATCAGTGGGAGTGGTAAGCACTAGGTAGCCTATCTACCACAAGAGTGGTTTCTGGCTCAGAAATGATAGTTTATTGGCCGTTTAGGCAGTTTTTCCATCTCTTTCAACTTTCTGGTTTAAAAGCCCACATTTGCGCTTGTTTCCCACCTTTCCTGTAACTAGTCTAGTCCAGATACAGATTTGCTGTATCCAGGACTGTTTGTAAGCTTCTGAGCCCCCCAAGCCTTTCTGTGTTGGAGGGAAGCATTCTAGCTTATCAGTGGGAGTGGTAAGCACTAGGCAGCCTGTCTACCACAAGATCCAGGTACAGATTCTTAGTTTTAGCACTTGAATTTGCTTATTCGTGCTTAGCACTTGTTCAGAACTTGTTAGCACTAAATAAGCTACAAATTACTACAGCATTCAACCTTCCTCTTTACCTAGAGGAAAACAGCTCTTATACTCACTTTCCTCACTTGTCTAGTGGAAAGTAGTTTTTTATTCAGGCATGTCCAAGGGTCAGCTCCCAGTGTTCTCTCCTGTCTCTCTAATGAATCTGGGCATCTTAGGGCAATGTAGCAATTGCCTCATGTACACAGACAGCCCTCTCCTCCTACCACCCAACACCACAACCTGTGAGAGATGCACTTATCCAGCCAAACTGGAGGTAAAGCTCTCTCCAACCAAGACTGAACTTGACAGTCAAGAAGAGAAAGTAAACACTTGCACCACACCACACTCATCACATAGTCCCACTAAACCTACACTACCAAAATCCACACATAGAAACACAAAAACATTCACAGAGGCTCTCAATACTAATCTGCTCAAGCAACAGAGACCTCCAAAGCAGAAACACAAGCAACCTCCACCCCCCCAACACAACCCAAATGACACATAGCCCACAGACTTAGTGTGCCAATAAACCACAGCCCATAAGGCAAAACAACATACCCAACACACTAGTTATAGGTGACTCTATAGTCAGGCACAATGATGTCCCACTCACCAGGCTAAACAAGGAGAAGGTTACTGTCAGCTGCCAGGATCCGCCACATAACCCATGCACTCAGGTCACTCCACAACAAGTACAAATATGACTCTGTCATTGTCCATGTTGGTGTGAACAACCTGAGACATACCTCCGTAGACTACATGAAAAGAGACATGGAAGAGCTCTCTGATCTTGTAGCCCAGGCAGGTCTGACCCCAGCCCTGAGTAGCATCCTGCCATCACCCAGAATGATACTGCAGTACAAGGAGAAAATGACTGACTTCAACAATTGGCTAAGCTTCTGGTGTCATTCTAAGGGGATCCAGTATCTGTCTGCCTGGGACGACATGGTCGACAGACCATGATGCTTTGCCAGAGATGGCCTGTACCTGTCGACCCTGGGATTCTGGATACTGGCTAGGGGTCTTGCCGCCCTTATAGTGCCTTTTTTAGGCAAGGTTCAAATGACAAATTCACTACCATAACAGGAACAGGCAAGCAAAAACTGAAGGTAATGCTACTCAATGCTAGAAGTCTAAACCTCAAAATGCACTCACTTGAGGCACTTCTTAAAATGGAGAACATCAATATTTGTGCAGTGACTGAGACCTGGTTCAAGGCTCTAGAGAGCACCCCTGCATTACCAAGCTATAACTCATACCACACTTTTTGGCCATCTAATCTGGACCAGAACACCAAAGGCGGAGGTGTGTCCATATTCATTAAGGATATCCACACCTCCAGGCTAGTTGCGCAGCATAATGCATCCGAGGTTATCCAAGTGCAACTAACTCTGGGCAAAACTGCAATCCAAATTGTAGCTTGCTACAAATCCCCCACCATGCCCCAGGATTCCCACTCCTCTTTTCTTGATATATTGGAAAATATTAGGGTTCAACCAAACACCCTAAGAATGGGCGATTTCAACTACCCCACCATTAACTGGGAAAACTACTCATGTACCAACTCCTTCACTCAATGCTTTCTGGAATTCATAAATTCCAATGCCCTGGATCAACTTATCCACACCCCCACCAGGAGCAACACTATCCTAGACCTAGTCATAACCAACATATGTGACCGGTGTTCCACACCTGAAGTCAACTCCTCGTTGGTCAGATCCGACCATAAGCTAATCACCCTAGATATCCACATCCCGCTCCCACCCACCATTAAGGAAACCACAGTAAAACATTTCTCCAAAGCCAACTTCATGTTTCTTAAGACAGACGTGGTGAACTTCATGACACCCATGCAGATGGACAATACAGTTATGACCGCTGAAAACTACACAAATGCACTGTATAAGCAATTACATGAGTGCATGGATCGTTCTATCCCAAACAGAAACAAGACACTATCCTCCAAAAAGGGAAGCCAATCTGGTGGTCCCCTGCCATAAACAAACTCTACAACAGAAGGAAGAAACTGTTGCAAAAGAGAGTAAAATCCCATGAGTGGAGCAGCTCCCTGGTCAGCCTCAGTAAGAAGCTGAGATCCCTTATAAGATCCTCCAAAGCTAGCTATGAAAACAAAATCACCACTGATTCTAAGGGCAACCACAAAGCATTCTATAGCTATTTCAAGAATCTCAATGGCAACACCCAGATCTGCTCTGAGTTACAGCACAACGGCACGAAAATTACACAACCAACTGATATTGCCAGGGCAGATAGGTTCAGTGCTAACTTTACACCCCTGTCACCCCTTAAAGGGCCCATATCTATACAGGAAGAATGCAGAGTCCCTGTAATCACATCTATACAGGTAAAAGCTGCACTCTCTAAAACCAAAAACACAGCATCTATGGGACCAGACAACATCCCAGGCTGCGTTTTGCATGAACTTCAGAACGAACTGGCTCCCCACCTAAGCACCACGTTCAATCATAGTCTCACGTCAGGCTTTGTGCCCACTGAATGACACACAGCAACAGTTATCCCACTCCACAAAGGGGGAGCCACCACTGATCCTGGGAACTATCGCCCTATTAGCCTGACGAGCCTGATCTGCAAGGCCATGGAACGTATCATCATGGAACTCATAAACAAAGACATTTGTAACCTCCAAACTCTGGACTCCACCCAGTTCGGGTTTGGGAAAGGCAGATCATGCATTCTGGACCTGATTGACTTCTTTGAGGCAGTCACCAAAGCCATAGATGAGGGTAAGGTGGTTCACACAGCCTATTTTGAGCTCGCTAAGGCTTTTGAAACCATCCCCCATTCTGGAATTATAGCTAAACTCACTAAACTAGGTATAAATCCCTATGTCACAAGATGGGTTGCCAACTGGCTCACTGACAGAACCCACACTGTAAAAGTTGCAGACTCCAAATCTGACTTCAAACCAGTGACAAGTGGAGTACCACAGGGTTCAGTCCTGGGACTTCTCCTGTTTGGTATATACTTCTCTGAAGTACAGGCTAACACAGAAGGCCTCTGGTTAATGAAGTTCGCAGATGACTGCAAACTAGGAGCCATAGTCGAGTCCCCATATGATGTGGACATCCTACAGAAGGGCCTCACTGAGATAGATACTTGGTGTCAGAGGCATGGCCTCAAGCTCAATGCCAAAAAGTGCATTGTCATCTCCTTTGGTAAAAACTCTGTACCCATGAACTACCACATAAACGGCAGTCTACTTAATGCTGAATGTGTGATAAGAGACCTTGGGACCCAGGTGGACAGTAGTCTCTCCTTTGATAATCACATCGCCACAGTAGTCAGGAAATCCTTCTATGTGGCACACCTCATCACAAAAGGGTTCTCATCCAGGACAAAAGAGGTTATTGTTCCCCTCTGCTCGGCACTTATTAGACCCATTATAGAGTACAATTCCCCTTTTGGAATGTACTTCACAAGACATCTGAAGCAGCTGAAAAGGCCACAGAAGTACCTCACAAAGAGGATTACTGGTCTCAAATGGATGTCCTACACTGACCATTTCAAAAAACTCCAGCTTTACTCTGTAACATATTGCCTACTCCGAGGAGATCTCTGATTAACATATAAAGCTATGTTAAACCCAGAGCTGTTGGACAGGCTGCACCTAAAGAAATCCCAGTCCCTCTGAACTACACACTATAGGGACCTAAACCTTGTCACCACAATAAACAGGACATGCTAGAGGGATAAATTCCTGTCCCAGAGACTTCCTATACTCTGGAATAAGCTACCCATCTATGTCAGGCAAAGTTCCTCATTAGCACTCTTCAAGAAAAATCTTGATGAGTGGATGGGAAATAGGAACCCCCCCGGGTATCACTTCTGTGGCCCTGCTCGACAAGGGCACAGGAAATTAGCTTTCTTGGGTGGTGTAAGCCAGGAAACCTTGTTGGCTAGGCTTACTTAGGCCCTTGGGCTGATAATCTAGTATCTACCTATGAACCTATGAACCTATGAACTAGTTTGGAGGTGTGCACATCCTTTATGAATATGGAAACACCACCTCCTTTGGAGCTTCGGTCCAAGTTTTCGTGCCGAAAGGTGTAGAATGAGTTGTAGCCTGGTAGTGCAGGGGTTCTTTCTGCTGCCTTGAACCAGGTCTCTCGTATGGCACAAATGTCAATGTTCTCAATTTTAAGGAGTGCTTTGAGCAAGTGCATTTTGAGATTTAGACTTCTAGTGTTGAGCAGCATGACCCTCAGATTGCATTTGTTTGTAGCTGTTATGGTGGTAATTTGGTCTTTGGAACACCGCCTAAAAAAGGCACTATGGGGTGGCAAGAGCCTTGGCCAGTATCCGGAAGCCCAGGGCTGACAGATGCAGGCCATCTTTGGCAAAGCATCAAGGTCTGTCAATCATGTCATCCCAGGCAGACAGATAGTGGAGCCCACTAGAATGACACCAGAAACTTTGCCAATTGTTGAAATCAATCTTTTTCTGCTTGTACTGTCGTATTATTCTGGGTGATGGTAGGACGCTTGGGCTACATAATCTGAGAGCTCCTCCATGTCTCTTTTCATGTAGTCCAGGGAGGTACGTCTCAGGTCATTCACACCCACATGTAGAATGACAGAGTCATATTTGTACCTATTGTTGAGGGACCTGAGTGCGTGCATTATGTGGCGGCTCCTGGCGCCTGACAAGCAGTTGACTGTTACTTTCTCCTTATTCAACCTAGTGAGTGGGACATCGGTATGCCTCATTATTGAGTCACCTATGACTAGTTTGTTGGACATGCTGTTTTGCCTTAGGGGCTTTGGTTGAGTGGCACATTGTTTAAGAGAGTTATGTGTCTTGTGATTAGTGTTGTGTTGTGGTGGTTGAGTGCATTTCTGCCTTGGAGGTCTCTGCTATTTGGGTAGATTTTTATTGAGAGCCTCTGAAAAGCTGTGTGTGTGGTTTGTGTTTTTATGTGAAGGCAGTGGTGGTGTGTGTTCTGGAGGACTATATGTTCCATGTGTTGTGGTCCAAGTGTTGACCTTCTCCTCTTGACTAGCTATTTCAGTCTTGGCTGGAGAGTGCATGGCTTCCAATTTGGATATATAAATGCATCTCTCGCAAGTCTGAGTGTTGGGAAGTAAGAGGAGAGGGTTGTCAGTGTACATGAGGCAGTTGCTACATTGCCTCAGGATGCCCAGGTTAATAGGAGTATGCACAGGAAACTGACCTTTAGACATGCCTGGAGGGGTAGGCATTAATAATAAGTACTGGAGCTGTTTCCTTGTAGAACATTTAGTGCTGGTAGCACTTTTGTGTGCTACAATAATTGCTACAAGAAGTCTAGTAAAGTGCTAGACCAATAAGCTAGTAAAAGTGCAGGAGAGGAGACAACTAGTAGATCTAAGGGAAAAATTAAAGAGCAAACTTTGGCACTGCTCAGAAGCTTACAAACAGTCCTGGATACAGCAAATCTGTATCTGGACTAGACTAGTTAATGGGAAGGTGGGAAACAAGTGCAAATGTGGGCTTTTAAACCAGAAAGTTGAAAGATATGGAAAAACTGCCCAAATGGCCAATAAACTACAATTTCTGGGCCAGAAACCACTCCCCTTATGATAGATAGGCTACCTAGTGCTTACCACTTCCACTGATATGCTTAAAGGCTTCCCTCCAACACAGAGTCCTGTATACAGCAAATCTGTATCTGGGCTAGTCTAGTTACAGGAAAGGTGTGAAAAGCGCAAACACGGGCTTTTAAACCAGAAAGTTGAAAGGGATGGAAAAACTGCCCAAATGACCAATATATTAACATTTCTGGGCCAGAAACCACTCGTCTTGTGGTAGATAGGCTACCTAGTACTTACCACTCCCACTGATAAGCTAGAAGGCTTCCCTCCAACACAGAAAGGCTTGGGGGGCTCAGAAGCTTACAAGCAGTCCTGGATACAGCAAATCTTTATCTGGACTAGACTAGTTACAGGAAAGGCAGGAAACAAGCTTACATTTTTTTTTGTTAGTAAAGTGGAAAGAGAGAAAGGAGGAGCAGAAGATAATTTAAGATTAAGAAACTAAGTGGGTTGGCCTTCTCAAATGTTTTCTCTGTATTAGGTAGAATGAACTAATGACACTAGACTTGGAAGAGTGTCCCATATCAAATTTACAGTAGGGGCGGGCAACCATTTCAGCTATTCCCTAAAAGATGGATCTCTAGAAAAATAAATATTAAACTTCACCTGTCAGAAAAGCAGCTCATTAATAGGCTAGGGTAAATACCAGTACACTATAGTCTTAGACGGAGGTTGGTTTTGTCTCCTTCTTCTGGATAATTTTGCTTACTGGTTATACACCTTATAAGTGTTTGTGTGTGTGTGTGTGTGTGTGTGTGTGTGTGTGTGTGTGTGTGTGTGTGTGTGTGTGTGTGTGTGTGTGTGTGTGTGTGCATCTATATCCATATATATATATATATATATATATATATGGTTCCCCTTCACAAAGTTCAATCACATTCAGAAACTTGAAATGCATATGGCCGAAGCCATATGCTCGAACTTTGGAAGCTCGACTTCATGAAAGGGAACGAAAAAAAACCCCAGTAACACAGAAAAGTGTTTCTGCAGGGGGGCAAGCCCCCCTGTGCCTCCCACACCCACAACTACTTCGAGATTGCACTACAGTGCAGAAAGGGAAATCTCCCGTTCTGCGCTGTATGCCGTTCCCATTCACACAGTCAAGCTTCTACAATTTCGAGCATATGGTCTCGGCCATATGCATTTCGAGATTGTGGCCGTTCGACTTTGTGAAGGGGAACTATATATATAAGATCAAATTACTGAAAGCTTAAAATTCATAAGCTCGAGCCCAGAATCTCAAGTTTTCAGTAACTCGAAATTGTTAAGGGAAGCTTTTAAAATTAAAAAAAGAAATATACTTACATTTATGCAGGTAGCTAGGTCCCCCTGCATCATTCCTGGTTTAATATGTGAGTTTTGTGACCGGACTTTAGCGGAGGAGTGGAAATTCTCCCGTTGTGCGCTTATGCATATAGCGCAGAACGGGAGATTTCCCTTTTCCTCGCTGAAGTGCGATCTAGGAGTTGGTATATTTAAGTAGGGGGGTTGTGGGGGTGCAGGGGGGCTTGCCCCACTACAAAAACCTTAGAAAACTGTTTTTTATTTGTTTTTGTTCCCCTGCACAATTTCGAGTTTATGAATATTCGAGATTCTGGCCTCGGGCATATGAATTTTGAGTATTCATTCATTCGATCTTGTGAAGGGGAACTATATATATATATATATATATATATATATATATATATATATATATATATATATATATATATATATGGTTCCACTTCATATCATCGAAATTTCATTTCATCGAGTTGCAAAACATCGAGACCAAATCGTCAAAAACTCATATCATCGAATATCAAATCATTGAAAACTATAAAGCCACTAGAAGAAACATTCCACAGAGATTTTACTACATTTATGCAGAGGGGCAAGCCCCCCTGCACCCCCTGTAAATAAATATACCAACTCCAAGTTCTCACTACAGTGGGGGAAATGGTAATTTCCTAACCCCACTGTAGTGTGACCTTGGAGTTGGTATATTTAAATACGGGGGATGTGGGGGCAGAGCCCCTCACATGGGGGGCGCAGGGGGGCTTGCCCCTGCATAAATGTAATAAACAGTGTCTGGGATGTTATTTCTAGTTGCTTTATAGTTTTCAATGATTTGCGATTCGATGATATGAGTTTTCGACTATTTGAGTTTTCAATGATTTGATCTCGATGTTTTGCAATTCGATGAAATTAAATTTTGATGATATGAAGTAGAACCATATATATATATATATATATATATATATATATATATATATATATATATATATATATATATATATATATATATATATATATATACAGAGAGAGCGAGATACAAACAGACTGATAATGGACATGCATACATAAACATGGAACTTCCTGCCGAAAGGTAATCTCCTAAGTTTACCTGCATGCAAACTTTTATAATCTACATCTGTAGCTGTGACGCTTCCACCCTTTGACTCAAGGAGGTCTCACTCTGTGAAAAGTGTAGATTCTAGGCTCCGGTTATTATGATGTACCCTCTGTAAAACCCAAAATGCTATAACAAATATTTAGCAGAATCCTTCTTTGTTCCCTGAGAGATAAGCATACCTGTAATTTTGCATCAACTATGAGGAAGTTTATCCTTAATTATTGTCTCTACTCCATCTGGGCTAGAGAGCTGTCAAAACAGTCAAGGAGATAGTATATTGCAATGTCAACAACTATACTTTTTTCATTCCCTTTTATTTTGATCTGAGCAAGAAAATAATATAGAACAAAACTCCCCCATTTCTATTTCCACCTCCCATCTGCGAACAAACCCCTTAAGCTACAGCTCTTCCCATCCTGTTTATTACTACTCATGGAGTATAACTCTTACTTTATGGGTTGCCATTTTAATATCTGTGGCACAGCTCTACTAAATCAAACATGTAAAAAAAAATAAATAATATGTAAGTAACCCCAAATGCTACCAGTCAGAAACATATGACTCAACTCAAACATCAAGAATGTCTAGGTCTTATCCTTAAAGATTTCTTATCCAAAGCCATTTAAAAGCAAATAACCCTGAGATTGATATGAGTATCATTAAGACTGGTCAACTGTTGTAGAACATTCCAATCACAATATATATATAAATAAGTATAGCAATGGCAAAAGGACATAAAGGTATCAGTCAAGGTCCAGGTACTATCTGCCAACATCTTGAGCATTGTAATATATCGCAAAATACTCAGATGCCTTTTGTCTCCCAAGTGACCTTTTGTGCTTAGTGACTATATAGTTGCAGAGTTGAATGAACTAAAGAAAGATTTGCTGAAAAAAATAAAAGAAAGGCATGAGACATTCTGATAAAAGGCATACACAGAATATGAGAAATTATGGCGCAGCTGACTGAAGGTACTATGGATCTTAAGAATAAAAACATTGATTGACATTCGGGTGAATCAAAATGCCTGCTACCTGAAAAGTGAAACAACCGCAGAGAGAATTATAAAAATAGGCTTCCTGCCACTTGCCACAGACACTGAAAGAAATCAAACGTCATAGTACTGCAGTGACGATGAAAAACAGTAGTGACCATGTTCTATTTTTGTTTTGTTTTGAATTTGTTAACTGTCATATAATGATGATGATGAGTGCATTATGGGAAGGAAACATCTTGACTCTAAAATAAAATCATGTGAATAGCATAGAACTCATTGAGCAGTTTTGTAATGTAAGTGATTACAGAGTACTGATCATTGCTTAAGGTAAAGGAGCGGCGGTAGTGCTGCACTGATAACTAAGAAATGGTGCTAAAGAAAGCACCGTGAGAGATTCGAGGGTACAGAGGTGTTACTGATGGTTGAGTGGATGAAGAAGGTGATAACAGCAATTTGGATTGTACTGGGGCAGATGTGTTGAGGTTTAAAGGATAAGAAGTACTATGAAAGGAAATAAGACTGTTGGATGATGGAGTGACAGAGGACAAAGGTATCACAGTTATGGGAGAAGGTAGTGTGAGTGATGTAATACCAGTGGGATCTGGGTAATTGAGGAATGCAGTACAGCTAGGAAGGGGAAAGAAAGAGTTCAGACAAAGGTGGTTACTCCTGTACAGTATCATATGGGATGTGGGCAGTTTGTCCACTCCTGCTTGTAAAGATTGTCGGAAGAACTGGAAGAATGAAATCTGATTTTAGGGGTCTGTTTAATTTGGAATACTATCTGGCAGTGGGGAGGGTTGTATGGACTGCTGAATTAATCTATAACACATAATGTTTGTGAAAGAAAGTATGTAATTTCTTCTCCTTTTTTAAAAATAAGATTTGTTGATAAATGTATTTTCTTCCAGTTTTTGGGTGGACTCGTCATTTATAGGTTCGTAGGTCATTACTAGGTTAATGTCACAGGAGCCTTTACAAGCATAGCCAGTAATACCCAGGTTATGACAATATTATATCTTAATATACTAAATATGGGATGGGGTAATATCAAGTAGGGGGTCTTTGGGTGTTGGAGCCCTGAGTCATTTAACAGACTACCTCTATCCATAAGGGAAATGAGCAGTACCCCAGGAGTGAATTTACAGTTCCCCATCCATTTATCC
This sequence comes from Protopterus annectens, assembly GCF_019279795.1. Taxonomy (NCBI): domain Eukaryota; kingdom Metazoa; phylum Chordata; order Ceratodontiformes; family Protopteridae; genus Protopterus; species Protopterus annectens. The sequence goes on along the minus strand of NC_056741.1, from coordinate 951,062,815 downwards.
AAATAATTTTTGAAGAAAATGTGGGATGGGCTTTGTTTTATGAGGATGGGAAGTTTATTCATAGACGAGGTAGCCTTTGAGATATGAAGACTTCTTTCTAGCAAGTTCTGTTAGGTCACAAATAAGGTTCAGGTCCATGGAAAACATAACCCTTGTATATTTTTTCTTGATAATATGTAACATTTTCATCAGGGCTAGATCAAAGAATGCTTTGTATGTCAGGCATAAGTCCCCCCTCAATAAACAATATGAGATGGAGTAAAGGGATAGGGTCTTTAGTTGGTCTGCATAACACGTGTCTTATGCTTTGTATTGTTTTAGTGAGAAACCTCTGAGGCTGCTCCATTTGGAGTAAGTGCCAGGTTAGGTACATGCGGCAAGGAACATCGTACTCAATTATGGGCCTGATGAGGGCTGATACAATGGCACTATGACTTCCTGTGACCTTGATGCCATGCCTTTGCTTATAAGTTGAGTCACATAGAAAGATTTTGTCACTACTGTTGCCTCCTGGCGGTCAAAGTTTAGGTTGCTGTCTATCTGTATTCCTAGGTCCCTTACCACTTGATCTACTTTTAGGGATGTGCTGTCAGTATTATAATTTGCAGGGATATCTGATTTACCAAAGGATATGGTTATGCATTTTTTAGCAATTAGTCTCAGACCATGGTTTTGGTACCAGTCATTTGTCATTTTGAGGCCTGTTTGCAAGATGTCAACATCATTTGGGCATTCAGGGATTGCCCCCAGCTTAGTCATCAGCAATTTTGGTGAGCCAGAGGCCCCCCAACGTAGGTCTTCACTTCAGAGAAGTATATGCCAAACAGGAATGGTCCCAACACTGTGCTTATCTTAATCTTAACTTAAATCTTATCTTATCTTCAGCGATACATTGGATTCAGTCCAACCTCTTCACAGCATCATTAATGGACACATTGACTTGAACCGACAATAACACTAGTCTCAAAAGCACTATAGGCAGATTCAATTCTCTTATTTTTGTATTTATTTAAATATTTTAATCAGATAAGTGGGCTGGTCCAAAGACCCTTTTCAGCCAAGACCCATACCGGAAGCAGAACTTCAAAGAATGAAATACACATAATTCAAATGCATTTGAGGATATGACTAGAGCAGAGTAGATGGATTACTATTATGGAGAATACAAATATATCATCTTTTTAATCTGTGTACATTAATAAAGTATACATTCTGTGCAGTATATTACAGCAGCTGATGTTATTAAAAGTAAGGGATGGCCAGTCACTGTAGTGTAAGTTCATAGACACATTAAATAATTGTGGGAAAATGAGAGTTTCTCTGTCCTATGAAAAAGCAGTTTACATTATAATACATTGCATTTAGTGTCAGAAGAAGATGATAAATGTATCTAGTCTGATCTTGGCGTGTATTTAACATTCTACCTCCTCTCCTTCCCTACCTTCCCCTATCCCCTTTGTCCAGCTATTCAATGTCATCTTGAATACCTCTATGAATTCCCTCTCCATAACGCATTGCAATAGATCATTCCATGTAGCTACAACCACCTTTGCAAGAAAAGTGCCTTCAGATATACAGAGAGCAGTTAGTTCTTCCATTCTGCTGCTTCTGCCGAATTTCTTTTGCTGTCCTTCTTGATCAGGCCTACCTCTTCATATCTCTCTGACATGAGCACAAGCACCAATATCGTGTCACTTCTGTCTCTTCTGGTCTCATATGGGAGAAGCTTAAGCCGCTCTACCTCAGCTCATAGTTCTTCCCTTCCATTCATCTGACGTTTCTAGTAGTATTCCTATGAATTTGTTGCAGTGCACTGATGTCCTTTTCCTTATAAGGCCTCCAGAATTGCATATAATACTCAACAACTGCACTGTAGAATGGAGACATTACCTTTTTTTGCTTCTCGAAACTGTGCCATTTAGCATACACCCCAGAATTCTATTTACTGCTGCCACTGCCCTCTCAGAGCTGCAGTTTAGGTGCACTCAATCCCCCGAGATCTTTTTCTGGGCCTCACAACGTTTCCACAAGTCGTTCTTGACTGAAGCAGTTTAAGACCTCAGTTAATGCTTTTACGGTCCACTACTCAGTCTGCAAGTCAGATAAATAATGTTTATCAGTGCATCTGGTATCTAGTCTTGAAATGACTACTTCTTTGCATGCACTTTTGTTTGTTGCAATTATTTCTTTAAATAGCTGTCATTTTTCCTCTCTGTTTAACCCCAAGCCTTCATTGAACAAATCAGACAGACTAAGATCCAGATGACAATTCAGGTAATGCTCTTAACAGCCTGCATTGTACTGCATCCCATCCCAATGATCTTTTAGGATTTTTAATTTTGAAAATATTGAAGGTTGAATGTCGAGCTGGCACCTCGGTATTCGTGAAAATCTACTGCCAATCATTAGCGGACCGGAGTTCCGCTGTGGCGACCCCTAACCGGGAAAAGCCGAAAGACAACAACAACATGTACCAACCTCTATTTCTTAAACATTCAGTCTGACACCTAAAAACCTTCTTCTGTTTCTTCTACACACGCTGGCTGAAAAATATTTGGTTAGTGATGGCTTTTCTAGGTCCAGTCCCCCAATTTGTGATCTTCTTTAAATCTTACTGTAGCTGCAGTAGTTGTTAGACTGCTTTGAAATTCCTTTAAGTGTTAATTAGCTTGGGGGGTTTCTGATAACATTAAAACCTGTGTTGGTTACATTTCTTGTAATCATTTTAAATTGAGTTGCTTGCTACTGAGATTTGTCTGCATACATCAACTGGACATAAGCTGATTTAAGTATATTTTCTGCATTTTTTGTGGTTTTATAATTTGGACTGATTCCTCAGATCTAGCTCTGTTGAAACTGTCTTCCCCACCCCCCTCCCTGTTCTTGGTTGTAGTTTAAATTTGGTGGCTTTTGCAGTGCCCGCCCCACTGTAGATTTGATCTAGGACACTCCCCAGTCCCATCTCTTTAGCATTCTATCTAATAAACCCTTTCTGCACTTGCTTTTAGTCCTTTTTTATTTAATTACATTTTTTTCAAACTGTGTGTGGACTAATATTGCTACATACTCAAGTGTGCCAGCTTGCACTGCATGTGAATTGTTTTTTACTACTTTTCTGAAAAAAAAAATTATCTGCTTTCACTGTATTTGTGTTTCTTCCTAATTTATTTTGCTTTTGCGTCATCTTAAAAGTACTCAGTTGTATTTATTACTTCTTGGTGCAACTCATTCTAAGCCTTTTAGTTTAAGCACTTGGGCTTCAGACCAGTTGTTTTACATTAAGAAGGTTTGTGGTTTGCACTGTAGTGGCAGGACAGGTAGCTTACATCCTTCTAAGTTGGGAACTGCTGATTGAGGGCTCAGTGTCAGTTATTCTAAAAGTGTATTAATTCTGGATTAAGCACTTGGGCTTCAGGCCAGTTATTTTACATTGGGTGGTTCGTGGTCTGCACTCTTGGGGGAGGAGAGGATGGACGAATTTCTGGTTAAAGGCTTATAGTGCCTGCATATTTGAACTGCTTCTTACTGAAATTGGTACACCTTGTTTGCTGTAGCGTAGACTAGATCCAGGCCTGCTGAATCTAGCTTTGTTTGTATAACTTGAGCACTAATTCAGGCATTCTTCAAAGTATTCAATTGTATTTATTACTGCTTGGTAGTAACTTGATTAAAGTGTAGCTATCATTCTAAATCTTTTGGATTAAGCACTTGGGCTTCAGACCAGTTGTTTTACATTAGGAAGGTTTGTGGCCTGCACTGTGGTGGCAGGACAGGTGGCTTACATCCTTCTAAGTTGGGAACTGCTGATTAAGGGCTCAGTGTCTGTTATTCTAAAAGTGTATTAGTTCTGGTTTAAGCACTTGGGCTTCAGGCCAGTTATTTTACATTAAGAAGGTTCGTGGTCTGCACTCTTGTGGGAGGAGAGGCTGGACTCTGCCCTTCTGAGCTGGGAATTTCTGGTTAAAGGCTTATAGTGCCTGCATATTTCAACTGTTTCTTACTGAAATTGGTACACCTTGTTTGCTGTAGCATAGACTAGATCCAGGCCTGCTGAATCTAGCTCTGTTTGCATGCGTGTTGTTTGTTTGCTTGTTAGTTCCCTGAAACGCTAATACCACCTAAAACACAGCTTTTCAGCGCTTCTGTGGATCCCTAGTGATATCTGCATTGCTTACTGTACTTATTTCCTTGTTTCACTTAAAAGAAAGTTACTGTTTGTCGTTTTTGCATTTAAGTTACCTGTAACACATTGCATTTAAGTTACCTGGCACTTGCTCACTAAAGGCACTTGCTCACTAAAGCAATTATATAAGTCAGCACTAAAAAATTAAAAGGACTACACTATCACAAAGTCCTCTCGAGTACCTTGTTCCCCATTGGCCCTTTTTTTTTCAATTATAAAGGAATTCCCAATACTATTCTAGCATGTCCAAAGGCCAGTTGTCAATCTTCTCTCCGGTCCAGCTGGTGAATCTGGGAATCTTGAGGCAATGTTACAACTGCCTCATGTACACAGACAACCCTCTCCTCCTCCCAATAAATTCCAACACATGTGAGAGATGCATCCATATAGCCAAACTGGAGGCTAAGCTCTCTCAACTCAGTACTGGCATAACCAGTCAGGAGGAGAAGGAAACCACACTCAGTACAATTCCAGTCTCACATAGACCTACCACGACATCAGACCAAACACATACACACACACAAAAACATACTGGAGGCTCTAAATAAAATCTGCCTAAGCAGCAGAGACCTCCAAAGCAGACACCCAAGCAACGCTACCCCAAAACAAAACACGTGCAACACATAGCTCACAAAGCCAGTGTGCCGAACAGTCACAGCCCTTAAGGCTAAACAACACACCTGATACACTTGTAATAGGTGACTCTATCATCAGGCACACTGATGTCCCGCTCACCAGGCTGAACAAGGAGAAGGTCACGATGAGCTGCCTGTCGGGCGCTAGGATCTGCCACATAACACAAGCACTCAGGTCACTCCAAGGCAAGTACAAATATGACTCAGTCATTGTCCATGCTGGTGTGAATGACCTGAGGCATTACCTCCCTGGACTACATGAAAAGAGACATAGGCTCTCTGAGCATGTGGCCCAGGCCATGACCCTGACCTTGAGTAGCATCTTACCCTCACCAAGAATGATGCCACAATATGAAGACAAGATGATCAATTTCAACAACTGGCTTAATTATTGGTGTCATTCAACGGGGATCCAATGCCTGTCAGCCTGGGATGACATGGGACTCGATATACCACGATGCTTAGCTAGGGGCGGCTGGCACCTGTCACCCCTGGGCTGGATATTGGCAAAGGCTCTTGCTACCCCCATAGTGCCTTTTTAGGCAAGGCTCAAAAGACAAACCCACCTCCATAGGTATCACAAGGGATAAGAAACTAAGAGTAATGCTACTCAATGCCAGAAGTCTAAACCTCAAGATGCGAAACTCTCCTTAGCATGGAGAAAATCGATATCTGTGCAGTAACAGAAACCTGGTTCAAGGCTCCGAGAGCACCCCAGCACTATCAGGTTATACCTCATACCATGCTTTTGGCACCAAAACTTGGACCGACCCACAAAAGGAGGAGTATCAATAGTCAAAGATACTCACACCTCTAGGTTGGTGGCACAGCACGAAGCATCAGAGACTATCCATGTGCAACTAACAGTGGGTAAAACTGCCTTCCAGTTTATAGCCTGCTACAGACCACCCTCTAACCCAGGAACCCCACTCGGCCTTCATGAGAACACTGGAAAATATGAAGGTCTCTCCAAACACCATTATATTGGGCGACTTCAACTACCCAAACATAGACTGGGAGCATTACTCTAGCTCCAACACCCTAGCCCAAAGGTTCCTAGAATTTATAAACTCAAATGCTATGGAACAACTTGTTACCACTCCCACAAGAGGGAAAACATACTGGACCTGATCATCACCAACATGGGGACTCTATGCTTCAGACCAGAAGTGTATCCCTCACTGGTAAGATCAGACCATAAACTAATCTCACTGGATGTTCACATCCCGACACCACCCTCAAAACTGAGGTGGAATCCTTCAAAGCCCCGGCCTGTGGAAAACGTCCCAGACCCAGAAGAGAATCTTTATAAAGCATTCTATGAACACCTTCAGGAATGCATGGATCATCGATCCCAAATAAAACCAAGACCCAATCCTTCAAAGGCAGGCGTCCTGTCTGGTGGACCCCAGCCATAAACAAGCTATACAATAGAAGGAGGAAGCTACTAAATGATAGAGCAAAATTCCAAAAAGGGAAGGCATCTCTGATCAGTATTAGCAAAAACTATGGGCACTCATAAAATTGTCTAAGGCCAGCGAGAGAAAATTGCACAGGACACTAAGGATAATCACAAGGCTTTCTTTAGTTATGTTAGGAACCTGGGTGGTAATTCCCAGATATGCTCAGAATTAGTCCAAAATGACAAAAATACACCAGCCCACAGACATTGCCAACATCCTAGCTGACAGGTTCAGCTCCCTCCCACCAAAGGGGGGCAATCTATTATTCCAGGAGTGCTGCCCCCTGACATCTCGGATGCTCAGGTAAAAGCCGCCCTCTCCAAAGCAAAACACAGCATCAATGGGACCAGACTGTGTCCCCTACATGAACTCCAAGAAGAGCTAAACCCAAACATAAAACTACTGTTCAATCTCAGCCTTACTACAGGATATGTACCCAAAGTGTGGACAGCAACTGTGGTCCCTCTCCACAAAGGTGGTGCCTCAACGGATCCTGGAAACTATCCCCCATAAGCCTGACTAGCTTGGTCTGCAAAGCTATGGAAAGGATAATCATGGACCTCATAAATAAAGATATTGGGGACCTACAGACACTGGATCCTACCCAGTTCGGCTTTGTTAAGGGCAGATCCTGCCTCTTAAACCTGGTTGATTTCTTTGAAACAGTCACCAAGGCCATTGGGAAGGTGGTCCACACAGCCTACCTGGACCTCAAAAGCCTTCGATACAATACCCCACTCGGGCATTATAGATAAGCTCATCAGCTTAAATATAAACTATGTCACTAGATGGGTTGCAAACTGGCTCAAGGACAGAACCCACATGGTTAGAATTGCTGGAGCCATGTCAGACTCCAAACCAGTTACAAGTGGCATCCCACAAGGCTCAGTCCTGGGACCTCTCTTGTTCAGTATATATTTCGGAGGTACAAGCCAACACGGAAGGACTGTGGCTGACCAAGTTCACAGATGACTGCAAACTGGGCGCCATAAGACTCTCCAGCCGACACAAGCATCCCCCAAAAGGGCCTCATAGAAACAGACAACTGGTGCCGGAGCCATGGCCTCAAGCTAAACGCCAAAAGTGTATAGTCATCCCTTTGGCAAAACAAAGTGCCCACAAATTACCACATATGTGGTAATTCATTAAGTACAGAAGAAGTAATTAGGGACCTGGGGACCCAAGTTGATAGCAATCTCTCATTTGACAACCACGTGGCCAAAGTGGTTAGAAAAACATTTTATATAGCCCACCTAATCATGAAGGGATTCACATCTAGATCAGGGAGGTCATCGTGCCTCTTTACTCATCCCTCATCAGGCCCATAATTGAGTACAATGCCCTTTTGGGATGTACCTACCAGACATCTGCAGCAACTTGGAAGACCCCAAAAGTACCTCACCAAGAGGATCAAGGGGCTCAAACAGATGCCATATGCTGCCCGGTTAAAGAAACTCCAGCTCTACTCAGTGGCATACCACCTGTTTAGATCTGTGCCTGGCCATGTCCAACCGGAATTAATGGACATGCTGCACCTCAGAAAATTCAAATCCTATCGAGCTACATGCTCGAGAGACTTGAACCTCAGCACTGAAATAAATAGGACATGCTGGAGGGACAGATTCATAACCAGAGCTCCCTTCACTCTGGAATAAAATCCCAGTCCAGGTTAGGCAGAGTCCTCATTGACTCTCTTCAAGAGGAATCTTGATGAGTGGATGGGAGGGTATGACTTCTGTGTCACTGTTAGACAGAGGCACAGTATACTAACCTCAAAAAAAGGGCATAGCAAAATAAATTTAAAATGGGTGGCGAAAGCCAAACACATTCTGGCTAGGTTTATAAATGCCCTAGGGCAGATAGCCTAGTATGAACCTATGAACCTATAAATGTCAGTTTTTTTCTGTTACTAAAGCAATTGAAATACATTGTGCTGCAACTCCGTGAGTACAGCAAGAAATAAAATATTTTCATTTAATTTAAAAATGAACACTGAAAGTTAATAGGATACATTGGGGTGAGCTATCAAAGGCAAAACAGTGCAAAGGTGATTATTTTAAGTTACAGCAATAAAGATTGCTGTGAAAGCTCATAATAAAAACAGAAGTCAATACATGAAGCCAAATGATGCAGCAATAAAGCCATCAGAGCTAATAGAGAGCCAGAAAAGTTGAATTTTTTAAATATCTTTCCCTTTCTTGGTGCAAGTAAACCATTTTCTTATAAAAATGGGACATAACATTGTGTCAGTATGTGGCATTGGCAAACTGGTTGTCATTATGAAATTTGTCCACTAGAGGGCGCAGTAAGACTACAGATAAATAAATACAGTTTACTCTCACCATTATTGTACAAATGACTCATACAAACTACATGCTAAACCAGTCAAACACATATGTGGTTAGACTCAGCAAAGTGTTTAGCTCATTTCTAAAGCACAGAGCATTCTGGTTATATTTCAACATGTAGTTTGTAACAAAAATATGACCCTTACAATATGGTCAGCATGCATTAGGTAAAAGACAATAGTGGTGATGGAAACGTAACATAATGAGGCTGACCACGAGAAAGGATAAGGAGGTGCTGATTTGTGCTGCAAGAATACATGAATGCAATGCTTGTTTAAATATTGGGGAACCTCATTCTAAGTTATATTTAAGTCTGACCATCCTGCTGATAATATTATGTTAATAAAAAACTGATGTGGAAGGCTATGGAACAGATTTTGTACACTGTAGCCATTTAGCCCAGGATGAACTACACTGACCACAACTTTACTTTGAACTGTCTTTTTGATACTTTGTGGTAAACAAAGGTAGTGCAGGCTGTCACAAATTCAGATATTGAGACAGATTTCTAATGTTGTGGCACTGCTGTAAATAATGCACACAGATTAGCATTATGTGGCCCGAAGCTGATTAGGTACATATAATGACAAGCATAATGCTAGCATGCTTTGGAAAGGGTTGCAGAGTGACTAATAACAGCCATGTTAATGGCAGCCATCATGCTACTGTAGCAGCCATGCTAAAGAAGGTTAGGAGACAGATGTGAGAGGCACATTAAGGTGGAGTGATAGAGGCTATATACATTCCATTATACAACAAGTGCTTCATACAACACAATCATTGTGAGTGTGTTACACATTATATAAATGGTAAGGGCAGTGACACACAAGGAAGGGATAAACCATGACTAGGGATAGGACAGGGTCTTGCCTGACTGTCCCAGAAGAGATTCCACCCAGATGTCAGTCACTTCTTTGGATGATATCATGGGCAGGCCCCACCTCTTCTGGCCCAGTGGATGCAGCTAGCCTGACATGCAACACTGTCATTTGAATATCTAGATGCTCAAGGGTACCAGTACATACACCTACTACCAGCCCACCTCAGCCATAACAAGTTACAATACCTTATGGCAGATGATCCACTGGAACCTCTCCAGGCCATTCTCAGAAGTGGAGCCTCCACTCCCTCCTGAAATCTGGCAACAGAAGCCACCAGAAAGCACTCCAGGTTACCTTTTTGTCCTACAGAAAGGAAAGGCTGGGGACATCTGGTGACCCAGCAAGCGCATTGGCTGGAGAAACCCAGATGGCCACCACTGCATTACATTGTGTACGCCAGATGACCCTGTAGAGAAACAGAGCAAAAAAATAAAAAAGAGAAAAAACTGCAACACGTTAGTGCTCATGTATATCACCTGCCCATATCCACATTAGTGCTCATGTGTATCACCCACCCATATCCACATTAGTACACATGTATATCACCTGCTCATGTCCACATTAGTTCACCTGTGCATCACCCACCCATATCCACATTAGTAGACCTGTGTATCACCAACCCATATCCACATTAGTACACACATGTATCACCTACCCATATCCACATTAGTTCACCTGTGTATCACTCAACCACATCCACATTAGTATATGTGTATCACCTGTCCATATCCACATTAGTAGACCTATCACCCTCCCATATCCACATTAGTACACATGTGTATCACCATCCCATATCCACATTAGTGCACATGTGTATCACCCACCCATATCCACATAAGTACACATCTAAGGGGGCAGCGAAAGCCAACACATTCTGGATAGACTTATAAATGTCTTCAGGCAGATAGCCTAATACCTACCTATGAACCTATGCATCACTCACCCATATCCAAATTAGTACACGTGTATCACCCACCCATATCCATATTAGAAGACCTATGTATCACCCGCCCATATCCACATTAGTACACATGTGTATCATCTTTCTTTATCCTGTCACCTTATGATTTCCTGCATATGACTGAACCACTGTAATCAATTGTCCTTGACCTTCTCTGCAACTGGGTCTACTTTGGCTTCTGCTCATATGTCTTTATTTCATTTTCTGTCCTACAGTGTGCATCCTACCACCCATCTCAAGCATTTCATCTCAACAACCTCATGCTGCCTTCTCTGCTCACGTTTCTGTGACACATAGAAGCATTGGTTGCATCACTACTTTGTACATCTTACTTTTCAGGTTCTTTGACATTGTTCTTTAACACAACACTCCCGAAACTTTGTGTCATTTGGCTGCAGCACCTCTTATTGTAGCTTTTACCTCCTTATTTAGAATTTCCTTCTTCTTAACCACACATCTCAAATACATGAAGCTGTTAGCCTGTTCAGCTAGTTCCCCTTCTGCCTCTGTATTCATCTTGGAATTTCTCCCATTTGCCATCATGGCAACTGTCCTGCTTGTACTCAGTTTCATTCCATGTACCTTCAGTTTTGAATTCCAGTCTCCTTTCATTTGCTGAAATTCCTGTTCAGTGACTGCTTGTAGTGCTATATGGACTGTAGATTGCAGTTTTGTTGATTTGTCCCCTTCTGACTTGTTTGCCAATGTAGTCCATTAATGGTTTGGACAGAAGTAGGCTCATAGTGGAACCACAATGAACACCCATTTCACTGGTAGCCTCTGTGATTCCATGAACTGTACTGGTGTCACTAGATTCTTGTACATAGCCTAAACTAATTCTATATAGTGCCTCCAGGCTTTTGAACCATCACAGGACTGTCTAAAGCAGCTTTCTTGGGACATTGTCATATGCTTTCTTCAACTTTAGGTATGCCTAGGTGGATTCTTTCCACATAGGTTCATAGGTTCATAGGTTCATACTAGGCTATCTGCCCTAGGGCATTTATAAGCCTAGCCTTATACCCATTAGTTTTCACCACCTGTCCAGCAGAGATGCAGTGATATACAATTGATAGTGCTGTAGAGATCCCTCCCTGAACAGATCTCATGTCCAGAACTCTCAGAGTCAGTCTCACTCCTGGAGAGGTCCTGAGCTCCTGATTCTAGGTCTGGTGTTCTGGTCTCTGGGTCTCTTCCACATAGATCTCCAGCACGTGGTGATTAATCTGTCTGTTGAGGCTTCTTTTCTATCCGTGTTGTCTCTTAAGTGGATTTGATTTGGTTTGGGGTGTTGGGTTGGATTTTGTCCATTAATTGGGGTTTTCATGCAGTCACGTATTCAGTACACAGATCACCTCTGAGATCACTGAGAGGGCATCGTATGACATGAATAGTCGGCACTCGTTTTTGGCTTTTGGTGGTTTGATTTTTTGGTGAGGAACTTTGGGGTCTTTCCAACTGCTGCAGGTGTCGGGTAAGGTACATTCTGCAGGGGGGTGTAGATAATCATTGGTCTGAGGGGTCAAGCATTGGTCTGATAATCTGGGGTACAATGACCTCTCCTGATCTGGATTCATGATGTGAATGTCTTAGGTTCAAGGTGGGCAATGTAATTGGGTCAAAGAGAGCCACAAGTCAACTTGGGTCCAAGAGAGGGTCCCACTGTCCTGATAACTTCTTCTGTGTTTAATGGATTTGTTTTGTTTGTGGGATTACCACTGATGTAGTTTTTAAGAACTGTTATGACTATACATTTTT